>NC_092207.1:55411324-55560115 GCF_043381705.1 Parasteatoda tepidariorum | reverse complement strand
CTTATTATTTTACTTAAAAACAATCCCATTTGTCTTCTGTATATTTTCATGAAATTCTTATACAGACAGCTTAATTTTAATTATGAATTAGTTCTGTAATTTTTGTTCCATAATTCCAATAATTTTTGTTCCCATTAAAAAAATGTAAAAAAAATTCTATGTTTGGCATAGTATAGCTGCAGTGTCTCTTTTAACAATGAATTTGATTTTGTTGTCAATATTATATTATATTGAAAAATTAAAATTGGAAAGATAAGATATAAATATTGAACAGAATTTTGATGCTTGCAGCACTTATTTTATTTATTAAAAAAAGTATTATGTATGATTAATTAAGTACTTAATAAGAAGTTTTTAAATCAAGCAAATAGGATTCATGTATTATTCAAAGAAATACAAAATGATTTCCCAAAAGACGTTTATAGGTGATGAACTAACAAGCATAGATAGCGACCTTCAAAATCCTTTGACCATTTTTGTTTTAGCAGGACTCTGACTGAATAAGTATTTTTCCCAAACAAGTATTTGAGATATTTTAAATATTGTTTTTAAATTTAATGTTCGGGCTGGAATAACCTGGTCGGTAGGGGGCTGGACCCATATCCGAGAGTTCACCGGTTCGAACCCCGTCGGCTGAAGACTCCCCGTGTAGTAAAATGGTGACTGATGCACGTTAAATCTGTCGAGTCACAAAGTCCTCCGTGTTCGCATAACAAATCAATACCTCTGGGGGTACTGAACTGGAGATTGATCATTTTCTGATTCAGGTCAAAATTACAATCTGTGGATGAATGAATGGGTCCGCCCTATACACGGGCGTGACGTATGGGTGTGGCAGAAGTCTAATTCTTGGATATAGATGGTGCGACTGGAGTACAAGAATAATCTCACCCTTCAGCCTTAACAGGCATACGTCAACAACTAATTGAATAGTCAAAAATTTCATTTTACTCGACTCATTGTTTGTTAAGCTTTCTTTCATCTTACTAACGCTAGTACTATTTTTTTAAAGAACCTTGTATTTTGTATTATTAATGTTATTTTAGATTTCCGATTATGCAGTTTGGCCACCCTACTTTTTCATCAGCCCTACCCTTTCACGTAAAATACAGAAAATGCTTGTAAGAGTCCTAATGGTTTTTACAGGTACAGAATCTCATGTTTGCAAAATTTGTGAAAAGTAACATTCTGATGGGCCCTGGGCTCTGCCCATGTCTAGAGAGGGTGCTGTTTCCCAGACTAAAACTAAATATGGTTTTAATGCATACAGTGTTAAATAATGCAATGTAATGTTAATGATGATGTTATTTTAATGCATTTCTGAAAATTTCATAATGTTTCTTATTGAAAAGCATTAACTATTACAGCATGGTAGCTATGCCATTTTATATCCGTCATGACATCAGTGGTTCAAAGTTGGAAATAATTGTTGGACCTCAAGTTACAATGGGAAAAGCAGTAAGTTATTTTTTGTAGAAATGATTTATGTATTTCTTTCTAATTTATTAAAAATATCAGACAACAAACACATTAGCAGTTTCATTTGTTTACTAAGTAAAAATACTTCTTTTTTTTTGGGGGGGAGCACTAGTCTTCAAAAAATAAGTGACTTGTTATCTGAAAAAAAATTTCATGTTATAAATAATAATAATTTAAATATTCCTTTACAATATAGGTTTCCTCAAAAATTTTAACTTCGTTACAATTTGTTGGAAAAAGTATTATTTAAGTTACTAATCCTTGGGAAGGGCTTTTTGATAGTAACTCACATTTGCATTACATGGAAAGAATAACCTCTCATGGTTAACCCAAGGGCAGGCTCCAAAATGGTCCTATTTTTTCTCCAAAATCCCTTATTTAGAGTAAAGTTTGTTTTCGCCCTCTTTTGAATGATGCGAAAATAATTTTAAAGGTTTCAATTTTAAGTTATAATTGCGATGCATGCTAACTTTGTGTGTCAATCTTTCACTTTATCGATCATGTCGTTTGAACGCCACTGTGATGTTGAGGTTAGTGCTCTGTTGTATATATAGGTCAGTACTGCAATCTTTGAACCTGGGAATCATTAAGATTTTCCATGAAAGTTTTGAGAAAGTCAATGACATCAGAGCTCTATGAATTCAAAATTTTCATGTCCCATTTATTTCATTGGTTTAATAAATATAAGGTGAAATTTGAAATTTTTTCGGGGACTGTCGTGGATCAGCAGAATTCTATCTTTTTTTCGCCTGATTTCCATCATAAGATTTCATTAGTAATTCATAATATTTGTCAAATTTGGGAGCTCATTAACTAAGTGTACAAAAGTAATTGAAGTATCTTATATATCTTACCCTATTTGTTGTTTCTGCATTTTCTGGAAAATTTTTATTGAACTGTTGATCAGATCAATATTGAACTAATCAGTATTGATCTGTTTAATATTGATCTGAGTCAAAAAAATCTTAAATGTACTCAAATACCTATAAAGAGATCAATTATTTTTATTTATTTTTTGTTTTTAACTTTGAAGAATTTAAATCTATGATAATTAATAAAAATTAGTCTGAAATCTTTTTCTTTAGAGCGTCTTTTAGAGCTTTCTAATTATCGAGGTGGACGTAACCCACCTGTGCCAACATTGTACATGATTTCAAAGTTAGATTAATCTCCTTATTATTTTACTTAAAAACAATTGAAGTTATAAACAATAAGCACGGAATTGTCAAAATGGTAAATTGAGGAACCGGGCTAGTTTACTTATGACAGTTATTTTGACTCAATATAATTTCTCGCAGGTTAATGAAACTTTTTTTAAAATTATTTTATTAAAGAGACATTAAAATTTCTAATATTGAATCTTTATTTCAAATTGAGGGAGCATTTTCTAATCAGTTTTCTTAATAAATTTACCTGCTTAGTAATTTTTATATTTTTATGATTGTATCCAATTAAGAATTCAATAATTAATGAAAATTTGACAAAGACCATTCACTAATTTAAATTCATAATATGAATTTATTTAGATATTTATTATCTGTGTAAAAAACAACTGAAAAAAGCTTTTAATGCTGAAGAAAGCTGAAAAAAGCTGTTGCAACCACCGTAGCTGTTGCACCAGAGTGAGCAAGTCAAAGCGTAATCCATGATCCGTCTACCATTGAGGATATTTTACATCAGCACTGTGGTTGGGAGCAGAATCCGTATAGAGCAATTTTCAGTGGGATTTGAAACTGGGTCACCTAATTGGGAGGAGAGTGCTCTGTCCCTTGAACCACTGTGGCTCTCTCTATTCTGATTACAGAAAATTTAAACTGTCTGAAATTACAGTTGCAATTTCATACATAAAGTTGAGATTATGTGTAAAATACAAAGCTCTTTAGCCATTTAATTGTGTTATGTGATGTATTTCTAACTCAATCTGGAATTTTGGTTATTGTGTATTTAAAAGCACTAAAAATATTATAAATTTTTATGAATAAATTTACTTAGTTTAAAATAATGTTCGATTTATACTTTTTATTTTAAAAAAATTTTCATTTGTGTAGAAAATATAAATAATTTTAGTTTTGCTTGCCAAAATTGAATTTTTTCCTGGCAAGACTTTTAGTTATATTCTTCTCTCTTTTAATTAGACTTCTATCCGTTAAGTTCTTTTTATTTAAAGGATTTTGTGTTGAATTTGAAGTTTTTCGCTTTGATTTATGTTTCCAAAACCTGCCAACTCTCAGACTTTTGTGTCCTATCTTAGGTCCTTAGACTAACTAAGTATTTTCTCATGCTTTTTTCCTAATAACTGCATGAGTTGGCAGATCCTTACATACTTTGAATATATCACCCAAGTCTTTTCTCTAGATCAGCAATTTTGTAATTGAGTGTATATTTGGTTTTGTACTTTTTGTAATACTTTTCTATATTATTATTACTATTTGGAATCCTTTTTTTTCCTTAGATGTCTGATAAAAATTTAAAAAAAAAAAAACATATATAACACTGCTTTTAATAGGTCATAAATGAATGACTTCTCTCTTAACAATGATATCGTAATTCATGTTAAAGTAGCTAATTTCAGTAATCTTCAAATTCCTTTTTTTTTTTTTTTTTTTGGTTGATCCTTTTTCTGTGTTTATAAAGGCTTAGGAAAAGAAAACTAGAGTTCATTACTTGATATTCTAAAAACTCAGTTTTATCCTTAACCGAGAGTGATAGGATCACACTGTTAAGCTTAAAAATGATTGTTTTGATAGAATCATTACAAAATCGTATATAAGTCAATGGCAAGAAAAATATTGCCTAGTGTAATGACTAAGTTACAGCTTGCGCTGTCATCTATTCCTCACAGCTTTTCAACCCGTTAATAAAGAATGTTCAGCTGCATAGCAAAAATCCAGACTTAGTTCTGTTCTTTGCCAAGACAAACTTTGGGAGAAAAATACTTTGACTATGAAAGCAAACCAAGAGAAGTTTTAGAAGGAAAAAAAAAATTATAATTTTTTTCAAAAATTGCTGAATGAGTCCCTCAGTCAGTTTTAAAACAATAGCTTAATTTATTATTCTATAATTTTTAGTAGTAATAAAGACACTTAAATAAATGAAATTTTAAAAATGTGTGAATTTATTTTTTAAATTTTTTTGTTATTTCTTTATTATGNAAATTTAAAAAAAAAACATATATAACACTGCTTTTAATAGGTCATAAATGAATGACTTCTCTCTTAACAATGATATCATAATTCATGCTAAAATAGCAAATTCCAATTCCTTTTTTTTTTCCTTTTTTTTTGTTGATCCTTTTTCTGTGTTTATAGAGACTTAGGAAAAGAAAACAAGAGCTCATTACTTTATATTCTAGAAGCTCAGTTTTATCCTTAACCGAGAGAGATAGGATCACACTGTTAAGCTTAAAAGTGATTGTTTTGATAGAATCATTACAAAATCGCATATAAGTCAATAGCAAGAAAAATATTGCCTAGTGTATTGACCAAGTTACAGCTTGCGCTGTCATCGATTCCTCACAGCTTTTCAACCCGTTAATAAAGAATATTCAGCTGCATAACAAAAATCCAGACTTAATTCTGTTCTTCTTTGCCAAAACAAACTTTGGGAGGAAACTACTTTGACTATGAAAGCAAACCAAGAGAAGTTTTAGAAGAAATTTTTTTTCAAAAATTGCTGAATGAGTCTTTCAGTCAGTTTTAAAACAATAGCCTAATTTATTATTCTATAATTTCTAGTGGTAATAAAGACACTTAAATAAATGAAATTTTAAAAGTGTGTGAATTTATTTTTTAAATTTTTTTGTTATTTCTTTATTATGCTAAGCAGTGGACAGGCTTTTTAAATTTCTAGGATTAACAGGTTTGATTTCCATATAGTAATTTTTTCGTGTATAATTAAGATAATTATCACAGCCAAAACCTTTGAATTCTAGGAATGTGGTAATGTATAAAAATGTGTAGTTAAAAATAATTTTTTCTTAAAATGGTTTAATCGAATTAACGATAACAAATAAAGTTCTTAGACTTTTTAAAAAAGGCAGTTCTAGTTTCAGTATATTAATGAAGAATTCCAAATTTAACATTAACTTAACATTAATATTTATTTTTGATTTTCATAAAGTGAGCATTATTCTTTTGTTATAGTTAGAAAATGTTGTTGTGGAAATTCCTATGCCAAAATCTGTTCTAAACATGACATTGAGACCTTCTCAAGGAAAATATACTTTTGATCCAGTGAGTAAAATTATGGTTTGGGAAGTTGGAAGAATAGAATCTTTAAGGAGACCAAGCATCAAGGGATCTGTAAGTGATTACAATTCATTTTACATTTTTAAACTAAGGTTGACGGGTATAGACTGTATTATTTTCATATGTGTACCTGATATATTTCCTTCAGTCAAAATTTGATATTTTAGGAAATAGTATATATATTATTTTTATTTCCAATGGAAGATTAAAAGACAATTGTAGACAGAAAAATAAACTATAAAATTCAAACAAGAAACAGATATAAAAGTAACAAAACAAACTACAGTAAGTCTATCGAATCATTCATCTTGGGAGCTCTACAGTATTTCTCCCAACAAGTGTCCCGAATTCAGTGCAAGGCAATGACTCAAATGGTTCACATCCACTTCTTCACAAATGTTGCTGAAAGGAATTTTTATACCATATAATTGCCTGGCGAAGCAATCGTGGTCAGTAGCGAGGCAAAAAGTCGCAACAGATTTGTCCCTTGGCCATTAAAGAATATTTGTGATTTCCTTTATCCATTTCTTGATATTATTTGCCTCTCTTATGTTATACCAAAAGTTCTCTCTTCTAGATTTTTTAATTAACCGTTTGGCAGTATATAATATATATATATAAAGTTTTAGCTTTAGAGAAGAAAGATTTTCTGAGGACTGAAGCTTTTTTAATTGTGTTTTAGAAACATCATGAAGTTTACAATTTGAAATTGTGTTATAATTTCAAAGATTGCTTTTAAATAAACTATTTTAATCGTGTTCTTGTAGGGTAATGTAACCGATTAAAAAAATTAGGATTTAAAAATAATTTAGTGTGTTTTAGCTTTTAAGTAATTTTACAGGTATTTTTACTCATAAAGAAAAGTTACAACATAAGTTCAATTTTTCATGATATAGAATCAATGTTACGATTTTTTAATGTTTTAAGTAATATTTGCTCATGTGCATTTAATTAAAAAAACTCTGCAAGAAAAAAAAAAAAGACTTTGTGCCACCATTTTTGCTTAAAAAAATATATGAATAATTTATATTCGGCAACATAAAACAAGCATTTATGTTTTCATCTCAGGATATTTTATTCAAAAATTATTTCACCTTTTTAGTACACTTATAACAAAATACTTTGTTTTAAAAGAGCATAATTTTTTTTTATTCCATGCAATGGAGTATGATTTTCTATTAATGACAGTATTTTTCTCCATGTTTTAAACAACATTGAAATAATTTCATCACAATCCGAATTTTAAATTGTAGACTTATGTGAATGACAAAAATTATTGTTGTATGGAAATTTTCCCATTAATATTTTAAACAAATATATCATATTTAACCTGTGCTAATATTTATTTAAATTTTGAAAAGTTATAGACTACGTAACTGTAATTTTTTAATTCCTTTTTAGATTTCTCTTCAAAGTGGAATGTCTAGTCCTGAAAGTAATCCCACCATAACCGTAAGTATATATTTCACATTAATCATAATTCTATACTACTGACAGAAACTACATTACATTTGTTTTAAATTATGTTGATATCAACACTTGTTGATCAACACTGCCACAGTAATTGCTTATATAAGCAACTACTGTGGCAGTGACATCATCTCTCAGCAAATATTTTAAGTAATATACTATTGACTAACACAGGATAAGATAATTTGTATGTAAAAATTTGTTTCACAATTTCATATCATTGTTGTCACTCAATTAGTTCATTTACACTTGTATTATTATACAATCCAGTTCAGAGCTTGAAGTGAAATGATTTTTTTTTTCTTTCCATACTTTATTGCATTACATATTCAAATCCATGCTCTTTAGATAAATGTTCATTTGGTATTCTTAGATTCATTAATCTAACACATATTCGTGTTTGTTTGTTTTTTTCAAAATTAAAGACATACACATATTTGAATTTAATTTTAAAACTGTTTAAAGTAGTTATTAATTCAAAAACATGTTAATTTTTATAAGTATTCAAGTATTGAAGGCTAATAAACTTGGCTTGTATAGCAGCAATAGTTTGTAAGTTGCATATAATTTGAATGCTAATTTTAACATAGTATTTTTCTGAAACTATAAATGCCAAAGCTATTTCTCATTGCTGGAAAAAAAAATTGCAAATATATGACAGCTTAAAATAATCCATTTAAATTTTATTATCCTGCCAAATGGCCGTGCACATGTAAAACTTTCACTCCATTTTTTATCTACAAATGGTCCTGTGCATAGAAAGAATATTTTTTTTATTTTTGGTCGATAGCACATGCCTATCTATACTTAGATAGGCAGGAAATGATTTTTCATACCACAATTTCTGATTGGGAGGGGGTCGTCTGAATCACAGATCTATTAAAAAAAAGTCCAACTGCCTGTGAGTTGATAAAATATAATATATCTGATATCAACTTTCTCTTTTGAAAATGTTACAAACGTTTGTCTTATTTCTAAACAAACTTGTTTGATTTGAACTTTATATTCGTTATCTTTTAGTAACTGATTACCTGATTTGTGTAGTAAAATAGGAAATTTATTATGTATACATTTGTCGATCTTGTAAAAAATACCATTACTGTTTTTTGTGATAACAATAAGTGTTTAACAATACTATTCAAGAATTTAGTTAATTTGCAAGTCATGCTCAACTCCTTTTTAATTTAGAAATCGTATTTTATCTTTATTTTTTTTTTATTTCAGGTAAAGTTTACAATCAATCAGCTGGCTATTTCTGGATTAAAAGTAAACCGTTTGGACATGTATGGCGAAGTAAGATATATTAATTTCAGTTTTTTTTTCGCTCTTAATTAATATTGTGATTCTTTTAGATATATATCAATGTTTTTTTTTTTTTATAAATTTCCTAGCAACACTAATTTAGTTCATCAGAATACCATTTGTTTGCCTTTTTTATTTTATGTTTGCCATTTTGAATAACTTTAAAAACATATAATATTAACACTAAGCAAACCTAAAACATCATTTTTTTTCCATAGTACCCTAGTCTGAAGCATAATCTCACTCTACAGATTTGTTTGAAAATGATAAATTGATGACAGTTAAACAATTTATAATCAAATCAAATTATTTCCTTAGAAATCTGACTATCTGATATATGTATATATTTGTGCAAAGTTGTTTAACTAATCTATGCTGAAATAAAATTCAGTTTGCTCACAAAGCTCAATATTGGATTAGTGCTAGGTTGGAATTCCTGTCCTAACATATACTTTAAGATTCAAAAGTTTTTTATATAGATTTATTTTCTGGGTAAAATGGAAAAATTCCCGATAAAATAGTATTATTTTAACTCAATGTCCTTTTTATTCTAAAATATAGGTGTCTGAAAAGCTATCAAACTGTACCACAGAATGGGTACACTCTTCATTCTACACTCTTATTTTATTGCACACATCTGTGCCTTTCAGAAAGAAAAAAAAAAAAAAAGACTGAAGAAGGCAATATAACTAAATTCATATTTTACAGAATTTTAGAAAAAAAAAGTTTTAATTATTTATAAAAGTAGAATATTATATAAAAGTAGAATTATTTTTCTGATTGAGACAAATTGATGATTAGTATTTTCTATACATTTGTTTCAATTTAAATAAGCAAGGATTCTTTTTCAACCATGACACCTTTCTTCAAGAAGTATATGGTGATTAATAGTCATCTCTAATATGCATTATCAAAATTTTGGTTTTTAATTTTTTCAAGTATGAAGAATATAAAAATTGAATATTTTTATTAAGAAAATTATTATAATTGAAATTGATGTGTACTAGCATTTTGGGTAAATAGTACCATACAAATTTAGTAATTTATTAATTAATCAAAATGTTGGTTGGATTAGAAATTCAATAATTTTGATAGATAAATGATAATTTTTCTTGAAACTTTTACAGCATTTGTGTGAAAAGAAAAACTTTTCAAAGAAACATTTGCTTTTGATATAGAGAGTAACATCACTTTTTTAATATGAATGTCTATATTTACAGAAATACAAGCCATTTAAAGGAGTGAAATATGTCACTAAAGCTGGAAGATTTCAAGTTCGAACTGACTGAAATATGTTGCCTAGAAACTTTTGTTTTAAATGTACTATTTATTTTTAGGGTAAATGATATAGTTTTAATTGTTAAATATAAGATATTGAACAATGATCATTTAAATTTTCCATTATGTTTATCATATGATTTCAATTATGTTTATTATTCTGTAACTGAGTTCAAATTCTGTATATTTTGTTGAAAATTTAAATATTTTTATAAGGAAAAAAAATGAGTACTCTAAAAACTGGTTTTGTTTCTATTGTGTGCATCTTTCTAAATATTGAACTGTTTCATAAATTGTGTTACTCAAGGCTTTCTCAATAATCCTGATTTTTTTTTAATTTAAACTAGAGCTAAACCTATAGAGCATGGATACAATTTTGGATTCATCCCGAAATAATTTTTCTTAGACACACTCACACACATAATATACACATTGCATTTGAGATGGAAAAAAAAAGATAGAGATCTTGACTTTTTTTTAAATTAATGTTTGAATGATAAACAGACCAGATTATTTCTGTAAACGAAATTATATTGGATAATACAAAAATTTTTCTTTAAAAATAGTTACATTTTGCTAATTTTTTTGGATAACGGAATCTATTTAAAAAAAACTGAAACCCATGATAATATTTTATAACAATACGAAGTATGCTAGAATATACATGATATAGAATTAAATTGCATTATTTGTTTAAAAATATTATAGCATAATATCCAGCTTTCTCAATTCTCAATCTAACTTATGGCATCAAGATCCACTTTGATATTGAGTGTGGCACTTACAGATAAGCGATCATTCAATGTCATCTTTAACATAAGAAGGATGATCATCAACATAACATAGAGAGTCATTAACAAATTTTTATTAAAGGATGTAAAAAAATGTGAGATTATAGCCATATCCAACATTTGGGGATTGTTATTAGGATGCAATTTTTAAAAAATCTGTAAAACAAGAATCACTATTGATGGTCTAAGAAGAAATAGTATGGCATTAGGAAAAAATGTGTTATAATTTTAGCAATAAATAACTTTTCCAGCTCTACAGCCTTTGATGGGCTTTAGCTTTCCATAGTTCCATGCCCATTTCTCCCAAAAACTTTTTTTTTTTTCAGATCTTCCTCATCCTATTCCAGCAATTTTAGCTTTGGTCTTTTCCAATTATATAATTTTCCTTTCTTGATTTCCTTAGGCGTGTCCTGTTTCCTTCATGCTTTTGACACGTCCTATCCACTGTATTTAGCTTTGATAAATCTTTCTAGTTCGTGACAACGTTCCACTTTGTATCTGTTTATCTACGCGGTCATAAATTTCACATTTGTCTATTACGTTACCGAGATAAGTAAAGATGTTTGTCCCCTTAAAAATTTTATGTTAACTATTATAATATATTACTAATTATTTATGTTAATTTTACATTAATAAGTACAGTAGAGAACCGATTATCCGGAACGATCGGGACTATCGCTATTCCGGATAACTGATTTTTCCGGTTTTCTGAATCGCTACAAAAAGCCGTTTTTTTAGTGTTAAACCCAACTAAAAAAAATAAATATTTGGAAATAATCTTAAAAATAAGAAAAAACGATGAGGTAATACACTAATAATTATTTCTGAAATTATGTTAAGGTAAACATCTTTCAAAAAAGAAAGAAAAATCCTAAAATCCTATGAGGAAAAAAAAATGTTTTTAAAAAAATTGTGGGAAAATTTATCGAATTTCGTTCCGGTTTTTTGGTTTTCCGGTTTTCTGATTTCCGGATAACGGGTTCTGTACTGTAATTGTTAGTGGTACATAACTTCAAACTTTCTTGTATTGTAAGATAAGTAATACAAATTTATGTAACACCCTTCTTTGCCAAAAATTAGAAAATAATAAGCATTTTTAAGAAACAAATCTTATTTTTAAAATGATATTTTATTATAATAAATAATGCTCAAGACAGATTTTCTTGATTATATAAACAAAAACATATATTTCAATACAAATAATAAACAACTCTAGACATCTCCTGAAAATAAAATCTTAAATTTGCAGGCCACCTGCTTCTCTTTTTACTTCAAAACCAAAATCCTAGGCATCAGTTTCTTGCGGACAGAATATGCTTTGTGCAAGAGACGTCATTAATGTTCTGACCATGAAGCATTGGATACACAGGAAGACCTGATAAAAAAAAAATCTACATTATATTACATGATAGTTTTAATACATATAAATAAGATAACATAATGTATTTCTTGAAATAAATATTCATAATCACCAAAAATCGAACAAATTATACTTTTTCTCAATAAACAATTTTTCTAATAAAAAAAGGACACCCACAATCATAATATTTAACGCATCTGAGATTATTGAATTTTTTATTTCAATTGTTCTAACTCAAATCATTAAGCAATGACAAAAATGTTAAAAGTTTCTAACTTTACACTTCTTTTTTTTAATTAATAACTTAAGAGCACTGAAGCAATAAAGAAAAATAAAAAAATTTATGCAATCAGTGGGTGTTCCCTCATATATAAAATCTTATGATTAAAAATCTCAATTCTTATCTTTATTAAATTTAAAGAATTAAAAGAGAGATGGAAATATTGAAGTTCTGGTGCACTTCTTGCAAAATGCACTAGAGTTGCTAAGTGCAAGAATCCTTCTAATTGAACAAGAGTGAAATTGTATCAAATTATGATTAATGTCAGAAACACACAATACTTTCAGTGAGTTATTTTCTGAGTTACAGAGCAACGGGGAGGATCAAAAAAGCCACAACTGTCTTTCTAGCATTAAATACTTGTTTAAAAAAATTAACAGATGAATAATTCTTTATTAAATTTGTTATATTTTCTTCTATTGAACGAAAGTGGCAACNTAGTCTGTTTTTTTTTTAATTAATAACTTAAGAGCACTGAAGCAATAAAGAAAAATAAAAAAAATTATGCAATCAGTGAGTGTTCCCTCATGTATAAAATCTTATGATTAAAAATCTCAATTCTTATCTTTATTAAATTTAAAGAATTAAAAGAGAGATGGAAATATTGAAATTCTGGTGCATTTCTTGCAAAATGCACTAGAGTTGCTAAGTGCAAGAATCCTTCTAATTGAACAAGAGTGAAATTGTATCAAATTATGATTAATGTCAGAAACACACAATACTTTCAGTGAGTTATTTTCTGAGTTACAGAGCAACGGGGAGGATCAAAAAAGCCACAACTGTCTTTCTAGCATTAAATACTTGTTTAAAAAAATTAACAGATGAATAATTCTTTATTAAATTTGTTATATTTTCTTCTATTGAACGAAAGTGGCAACATTGCAGTATTTATTTTTATTTTAAAAAAATCAAAAATTCACTATCCATGTCTTTTGACATTTAAGAACTAAAATGATAAGACACTAATCATAAAATAATCAAAATTAATTTCTATCTATCTTTTCAGTCAAAACCATGTATAAATTTGTGTCTAATTTGGTTGGGTAAGAACTCCAGATGTAAAAATTAAAAGAAAGTAGATTTCCAAAAAGTTTCAACAAAACGGGATAATAGTTCTTCTCCCTTGCAATAATTTGCAATTTCTTCTGCATTGCTGTGTCATCACTAAAAAACAGGAAGTTACAATACAAAAACAATCGTCATTCCATCAATTCACGAAGTTTTAGCTTTATAAAGCACAAAATATATCCTTTCCACATGTCTTTCCTCAAAAGTCAGTAATGCGTAATATTTTTTCATTAATTAACAATAGAGAAAAAAGTTTATACTACAAATTTTAAGAAAGCTTTAAGTAAAAACAATCTAATGCATATGTCTGAAAGTTTAAGTAATTTTCACAAGATATGTGCAAAAAATACTACAAGTTACAGTTACATTTAGATGAAAAATAAAATAATTTTGTCATAATAATTGTTCACTAAAAAGAGTATTCCAAAAACATTAATTCCATAAACTATAAATGGAGAAAAGCAACCCAATTATATGTGGATACATATTTGATGTTTGAAATATAAAACCATTTCCTACATTAAATATTGTAAAGTTAATATAGATTAAATGATTACATAAAATTAACACATTAGAGTATGAGTCCATTTTGAATCAAAATGTTGTGGAAAATATTAATACTGTTAAACAAAACAAAAAAATTATAGTTTGCAATATTCGATAGTAAAAATTTTGATAAAAATCACCTAGTTGGCTGTGCATTAATTTTTAAATAATGTCAAAGAATATTAAATAATTATGTATCTTTACCTCGTAAAAAATTTTTCATTTATAAAATAATATTTTGAAATATTCATTTAGAAGTTAAATAAGGACTAAGATAAAATAAATAAAAAAATAGAATAGAACTTAAACAAGATTAAAATGAAAACTATAAACACATATGTGCAACTTATTTCATCAATTATATAGAAGAGAATGTTTCATACAGATGAGGGAAAGTGATATGATACTTAATTTTAAAAAAAAAGCCTGGATTCCAATACAGTGGTCTCCACTTAATATTGTCACTTGGGACAATAATTTGAATAACAATAAACGATTCACTAAATTAGATAAATTTACCAATTGCAACACACATACTAAGTTTGAAAATAAAATAAAAAAATTCACCTTAAATTTATGTCATATATCTCCTTTAAAATAGAACTAAAAATACATAATTAAAAATAAATCATGAATTGTCTAAATTTTTTCCTAAGAAACTTATTTATAAATTTTTGGTAGTCATGTTTTTTTAAAGCCATTGGTGCAGTATTCCACTTTTAACACATTCATTGCATTCCTCATTTCAGCACTCATAGAAGGTGTGACTCAATTTCACCCTTCATGTTTTTTCCCATAACAATCTCAAAAATCTTTTGTTTCATTAATGTTTTTCACTTTTTGTATCCATATCAATTTCTATGTCAACGAGTAGGGCATAAAACATCCACACACTCGTTCTCAGTTCAAATAAGACTTCTTTTCTGCGGGAGCCTCATTACTCAAAGGGCATTAACAGCCAATCACAACACTCCTGTTTACTTGTAGTTGAATGACGAGGAAGGTGAAAGAAAAAGAAAGTTCTCGGAAATTTAAAAATAGCACACAGGAAAAAAGTATATATTTCTTCTGAATATTTTTTTAAAAATAAATTATTTTTGAAAAAATAAATAAAAACACTGATCGCATTAAACGATGTTAATCACAGAAAGAGATTATTTTAACATACAAATGAGAAGAGAAAATATGGACCAAGTGATTCTGATAACAAAAAGCAATTGATTAACTGCGAGTACATTAAGCAGAGGCTACTGTAGTTAAAGATTTTTTTTTTCTTCATTCTTTTNTAAAAACACTGATCACATTAAATAATGTTAATCACCAAGTGATTCTGATAACAAAAAGCAATTGATTAACTGCGAGTACATTAAGCAGAGGCTACTGTAGTAGGTTAAAGATTTTTTTTTCTTCATTCTTTTCAATAAAATTTTTAAAGTAAAAAAAAATTACTTGCATTTTTTTATATACTATTAATTTGTTACAACAATAACACAAATTAACAATTTTTAATAGAGCAAATTTAATTATGATAATAATAATTAAATTTTCCCTCTCCCTATTTTTTTTAATATGTGCCAATAAACTACAAATTCAATTCTTTAACTAACATTAGTTTACACATAACACCTAGCAAATTACTCATAAGGGTGAGATTCTCATATTCAGTGCTCATTTAATCAGATTTTTATTGTAATTATAGAGAGGGAGAATTCAGGAATCAATGTATAAAATAGAGGAAAATACTAATCAAATATGTTGTCTCAATCAAAATTATCCAACTTAATATAAAGATTTATGATAACATTTACTTACCTACAAAACTAAGTTTATAGTAAGAGCGCTATAACTGTAATGAAGATGGATTTGAATTGCTAAAATATGAATTCTCATCAATAATAGAAAAAAGCTCAGGAGGTGCAGGTAATCTACCAGTTTCAAGTTTGGACCATACAGGCACATCTTAAAAAATACAATAGTAAATTCAAGCAAACATTTAGTTATTAAGTTGTTAATGGCATAAGAGACATAATTATTACAACATGCAAACTAAAATTTGCATCTACTGATAAGCATTTTCAATTGATAAGTATAAGTATTGGATGTTTTAAGGAAGAAAATGTTTTCACAATGAAGGATGTTTAATGCAAATTAGAGAAATAAAAACTTTAAAATAAAGTAAATAAAAATTAGAAATTATGTCACGATTTAAAATTTAATTAGGTAAAAATTATGATGTTCAGTTTTATTATAACAGTTTTGAAATTTTAGTTTAATAAAAGTAATAATAATGCTTACCATTATAAATAATTTCAAATGCTCCAGTTGAAATAAGTTGGCCTTCTATCGTGTTACTTATAAAGAAAGTCATCAAGCAAGCATATAACTGTAAAAAATAAAAGAGAGAACTTCTTGTAGATAAAGAAATTAATATAGATAAAATCCAAACATTTAAGGAGTTGTTTTTACCTTGTTTTGAGTCATCCATTCAAAAATTCTTGGAGTATTTAATCCTAAATGAGGAAAAATATTAAAATTTGCTAAGACCATTCCCATGATGGACCACTTTAAGATTCCAATCAGGCCTGCTAAATACATGCGGAATGGAGGAGGAGGATACGTGTCTCCGAGAATGGTAATTCCAGGATACTTTTCTTGAAGTATTGAAGCATACTGCTCGAAGACACGTTTGTAACCTCAGGAAAAGCTGAAAAATATTATTAGAAACTAAGAACTCTTAAGGATGGAAGAAATCTTTTAACACCAACTACCATAGTCAAGATCTTTAAGTGTTTTGGTACTTAAATTTTTGTTTAAAAAATTTGCCCGGGACTGGCTACAGTTTATACTCATCAAGTTAGTCCCTTTCTGGGATATTTCTTTTAGCTTTGCTGTGAACAAAATTAGGCATAGCTACCAGATATGGAAATCTTTTATAAAAATGTCATATTTTACAAAAATGTTTGATGAGAAAGATTTCGTACATGTCTCAATCTCCAAGTTTGAGCGAAAAGACATTGGCCAGCGAAAAACTGAAAGAAAAAAATTATAAAAAGGGACCAACCCAAAGGGTATAACTCGTAGCAAACCTCTGTTTTTTCGATTTTTCCCATTTAAAATCAGTTTGGAGCCTTGATGATTGTAATTATATAACCACAATAAAGAAATATCCCCACCATTTTAATTTTTACGCTTTATAAAAAGTTAAGTTATACAACTAATAACATCAGACATTTACAAATTAAATTACCTTCAACTTATTATCCTTTATTTAACAATTTTTTAGGGATTTTACACCATCCCAGAAAAAAAAAATTTCAGACATTTTTAAACATTTATAGACTAATTAGAAAGAATTTTCAATGCATTAACAATTAGCACGAATAAATGTAATGCTAAATTTATAATAATGATCAAAATTAAAACAAGGCTTTAAAAAAGTAAATAAAGAGTTAATTTTTCAAGGTTGAGACAAATTAGGTGTTTCGCATCGATAATTGAAGTTCTATGAGAAATAAATTAAATAAAATTATGATTATTAGTAATCTTACCAATACAAAACCTTCAATGTAGGGCCAGTAAAGGCATGTTTAAAACTTGTTTTTGGAATTTCTTTGGTTGAAGATACTTCATTAGAAGGATTGCCTGATAGCATTTCACGGGTAGAAAAAGCAAGGAAGAGAATGAATAATCCCCCCATAATGTACCTTCCATTCTCAGCCATTTGTTATAGAGTAATTCGGAAATGGCCTAGTTATAAAACTAACATGGCGAAACTTCAATTTATTTCACAAGCTAATTATAAAATTGCCTACAATCCAAAGATAAATAATATAACAAATTGATAACGTCGTCCGTCGTAACGACAGATAATGCCAGATTTTTTCTGATATTTTCTTATAAAAATGCTTAGTATACAACACTTCATAAAGCATTTAATCTCCTCTTAAATTACTTAAATAATTTTCAAAAACACTTTTAAAGCTTTGAATTTCTCTAAATCTTTACATAAAATTTTACATTTATTTTATGCTTTTATATATGTTATCTTATGTTTGGCAACAAATGTTATGTTTAACATCAGATGAGTGGAAGTGGCAGTGACAGGTAAGATAATGGACTGTTATTTTCGCACTAAGAATTTGACATTGTTATGAAAAGTGCAAATTGGCTAACATAAATGAGAGTTAGCATAATTTCTCAAAGAAAAAAAGTTAATAAAAGTAAAAAAGGTAAAGTTATACTTGCGCAAACTAGAGTAAATAGTTGGAACTTTCCTATTTTCAAACCTATATTAAGCACCTGATCCTTTTTCCAAATTTGCAAACAATGAATAATTCTGACTTGTTTTACACTATATATTATTAATTTATTTTTTCAAGCAAAATATTTTAAGATTATTGTAAATGTTTTGTTAATAAAATTCAGGAAAAAAGTAATAATATCAATAAACGTTGTAGGAAAAAATCTTATCTGGGTCATAATAATTATATTTGTTTATGGTTATATGATTTGAAGTAATTTTCTCTTCTCAATTTAACAGTCAAGATAACTGCGATCTTAAATACTAATATCGCGAAATTGTTAGCCCATTTTTTCCTGTTATATTAATTCGAAAACTAAGCATAACAAATCAACTTATGAGCGGTGAAGCTTATTGGGATCCCCAGCTTATTAAATACATAAATATTATTACATTTAGTATTTGTAAATATTTTAAGTCAATTTTTTAGTTCCTTTCTTATGTAGGGAATGCTTAGTAAATGAACCTTATACCTGCAATATTGCTATATTTCCTTTTACTGCAGAAGCTTTAAATATGTACTGTTTGAAAGTTTTAAGTACTGAAAGTTAATCAGAAATATTTTAATAGTTGAAAAAGAATTTAAATTATTTGATTATGAAAATTATAAAAATTTTGTTATATGTCACAGTTTTCTATGACTTGAAACTCTTTCTTAAAAGTATCCTTTTAATTTTGTGTAAANGTAAATATTTTAAGTCAATTTTTTAGTTCCTTTCTTATGTAGGGAATGCTTAGTAAATGAACCTTATACCTGCAATATTGCTATATTTCCTTTTACTGCAGAAGCTTTAAATATGTACTGTTTGAAACTTTTAAGTACTGAAAGTTAATCAGAAATATTTTAATAGTTGAAAAAAAAATTTAAATTATTTGATTATGAAAATAAAGTGTCCCATGGAGAAAGGACGGATATAAAAATTTTGTTATATGTCACTGTCTTCTATGACTTGAAACTCTTTCTTAAAAGTATCCTTTTAATTTTGTGTAAATACCCTTCTTCTGTAAATGTTGTAACTAATGTGTAACTGCTATAAAACTGAATTCTGGTTGTTTGAGTTATTTACAAAGTGGTGTGTACTCTTGTCATTTACAAAAATACCATTATTTTCATTAAATTTTCCTCATACAAAACTAAGTACTTTTCTAGATCTTTGTTATTTATGAATTGCAAATTTTCATTCAAAGTATTTTTTTAATACATTAGTCTCTGTGATTTTATTACAACCTGACATTTTATGATAAAAAATAATTTTTTTCCTAACGGGGCAGAATGAAATATGTATGTATATATATATACAATACATACATATCTAAAGTTGTTGATGAGAGGAAAGATAAAAACATGTCTTAGGCAGGAAAAGAAGGCACTATATTTATTTAATAATTATTTGAGAGAGAACAATCAAGTGATACAAAATCTTTGTGCTCCTCAATAAAAGTTTGGGAAAATCTTGCAAAGTAAATCTGTAAAATGTTTCATTTTAGGAAATAAGAGAAATCTTAGTAATTATAATTGGCCTATTAAATAGGTCCAGGGAAAAAGTCTTTTCCATGAGTTAGTTAGAGGATAATCGTTAAAATGTTAATTAATGCATACTTGAACAAAAAATAAGGATATAAATATTAAAGTGTAACAAAGAGCGTTTCATTTTGAATAATAAATTAAGAAAAAGATTTACATAAAAGGAATAACATAAAAAGATTAGTTGAAACTTTTTATGTTACACACACACACACATATATATATATACAGTCAGACTTCGATATAAGGTCACCCTAAGGGACATCGCAAAAGTGACCTTATAAGCGGGGTGTCCCTTTAACCGATTCATTAGCAGTTTGTAACTAAGCACGTAAATAGTACATATTATGATTTTTTAAAAATGGTAATACAAACGAAAACGATCGGCCATAAATTAAATGTTAATAAATTTTAACAGAATTAGTAAAGAATTAAAGAAAGTTAGATTTTTTTTTTAAATTTTAATTTAAAATAAAGCTGTTTACAAATTTCCTCAAAGTGTACATACATACATTACATCTTACATTATTTGAAATAATCAATTATTATGCAGATCTGTCTCGTTTTTGGTTTCATTTTTCGAACTATGTTTTCTAGATTTTGTTTTTTCTCAAAAGGTTTGTAAAAAAATTTAGTATTGCATTGAAGGCTTCCGCTTGGGCTACAGCTACAGTCTCAGGATCACTGTCCTTGTTACATAAGGTTTTTGGTTATCTTGTAGTTTTAAACTACTACTTATATATAGGTACATATTACTGTCTGTAAATATTATTGCAAAGTGTAAAAAGGAAAATATTTATTAGTAATTTTTTAATTATGTATAAAAGCTTTTTCTTTTTTTTAAGGTATGGACTATTTTGGTTGCTCTAACACAGCAACAGACAACCAAACAGATCTCAATTCTATTTTAATATCAATGAATGACATGAAAGCCGAATCAATGAATTCTGATATGCTATGGTAAATATTTGATTTTTTTCATTTTTATTTATGGTGGGCCATAAGGGATAAAAAGAATTAATTGTTAAGAAGCAACATTAACGTAACACTGCAATTGTAACAATATATGAAGTTTTTATATTTTATTTAAGAATAATACGAATGACGTGCACTTGAATAACAAATTTTTTCTTGGAAGTACAAATAAAAATACTTAATGCAAATAAATCTAAGGAAATTTATAAGTTACAAAAAAGAAATTATTCCTAAGAAAAAGAGAGAGAGAAATATGAATTGCCCATTTTGCACGTATTTTTAGCCACGGATTTGCCCAAAATGGATTTACACACGGTAAAAATTATATAAATTAACAAATTTATTTTAATAACATAGAATTAACTCGATGATTTTATATACAATTTAATTAATTTGGTTGAGTATCCATTGTTTTTTTTATCAATTTTTGAAAAAGTTTGTCTATTTGTTTTTTGAATACATAAACATTACTACACATTCTTTTAATTCTATTCATTTGATTAAAAATGATATTTAAATATATGCTTTTAGAAAGTTATAATTCCAAGTAATAAGTTTTTTTTTTATATTAAAATAATTTCTTTTATTGTCTAAATCAACAAAGCAGATATTTTCTACTTTTATAATTCCCAAATCCAAAAAATTAAAATTAATCTTTTCATCATGATTACGAAGCAAGATTAATTCCTCGGTGTCAATATTATTTTTAAAAAATTTTATAATATTGAAAATTAAAGATAATTAAATCATCAATAAATCTGAAAACAAGTTTAATATTAAGAGTGTAATTTTTTTCATAATAGTGTAATAATGAGTTTGCTAAAAATAATGAAAAATTAGGACCTGGTAGTATTTCATCAATTTGAACAAAAATATGTTTTCCATTGTAAAGATAATTATTAAAATGACAAATATTAATTAGAATTTCCCAATGACCAAAATTGCAATTAAGGATATCATTATAATAATAATATTAACCTAAAAGAACATGTTTAGTTTAGAATGGAGAATGCTTTTCAAGTGGTCTTAGAAATCAAAAGTCGCAATAGAATTAATTTTATTATGTTTAATTTATTCTAAAATCGGTTGATTATTAGTGCTAATCCAAGAAAAACCTTCTGTAATAATATTGCTAATAATTTTATTTAACTTAGTTTGAAAATAGTGCCAGGTTAGGTAAGTATTAGACCCACATGTGATTGTTCTAAATTTTATAGGAAATTTAGGACTGATAATTAAGTAAGGAAATTGTATATTGCTAATTTTTCACCTCTTATAAAAAGCTAATTTCTTTTTAATTATAATATTATTTAAATTACTAAGCTTAAAATTTTTACTATTTTTAACTCCATATTTAAAAGTTCAACATAGAATTTTTTACAGAAGATTGCATAGTTATTGTTAGTTTTGTCTATGGGGGTAATTACAAAAATTNATTTAGTAATTAAAATGATTAATAATAATTATGATTTAATGATAATGGAAGTAACTGCAAACTTTCAAAGACAAGTGCAACAAGGGGGTTTCATGGCTATCTTTCCTTTCCCATATAAATCTATGTATTGACAGCAATAACAAACTAAATAAAAAGAGTTAAAAATAACAAAAGTTTAAGAAATCCACTATAGAGTTTGGGGAAAAAATAAAGAATGGTTGAGGAAAGAAAGGGTATGGAGTCTATTACATCTGGGCACTAATTTACTTCAGGGGCAACAGGGTGGGTTATTTTGATTAAAAGGGCAACAGGGTGCTGCGCCCTGTTTACCCTGCCTAGAATGAGCTCTGCTTAATTGATTGAACAATTTTAGAAAAATTTGGTGAATTGTTAATGTTATTTCAATTTTCCTTGTTATTAAAAACGAAGTTTTTAAGGTAATAATAAACAGCCCAGTTCCATTCTGTTAACATACCTAAAGGTAAAGATAATCCATTTGATATCTTTAAACAAATATTTCTCTTATTCACAGTGGCATTCATAATCGGATATACTAATCCTCCCTAAATTTTTGCTAATATCATTATTTTAGCAAACATTATAATTAGTATAGTTCTACCAAGAGATTTATTATATTTAAAGCTTTTAATTATGTTAAAATCCTTTGACGGAAACAAATTTTTTAAATTTTCAAAAATATTATGAAATTTGATCTTATTGGAAATAGGGTTTTTAAAGTTAATAACGAAATATAAATTATCTAAATTTTTCATTTTATTTGGAGAAATTTTATTCATTTTAGCTTTTTTAAGGTCGAAACTAAGAATTTTGAAGCATAATTCCTGCTGGCACTACTGCAACCCTTAGATATATATATTCAGAGATTTTTTCTTCATACATTTTATCAGTGTCTAACATTGTTCAGAAGCCAAGTTAAAAGGATTTGGCCTTTTAATCTCTATAACCTTATATCAACTTGCTCTATACTATTTTACCTATCTTTGAATTGCTTATTTCAAAACACGATTAATATTTTTTATCTTTTCAGCTGTGATACTGAACTATTAAATGAAAAAGATATTTCTTCTGATTTGACTAATCTGGATAATTTAGACATACTTAATGATGGAACTGATGTGTTTCCAAATGCAAATGCAATTATGGATTGCCTAAATCAATCTCCTGAGCCTTTTGAATTGCCAGCTATCGACACAGATGAATCGGGTAAAATTGAAAAAAATGCTAGAAAGTTGCTTATTACAAAGTTACTTATACTCTAAAGTTTTTGAACAAGTCTTAATATCTTTTTATTTATGTATTGTTGATTAATTTTTATTTTTTGATAAGGCCATTATAGCCTGGTGTGTAAGGCATTGGGCCCCTGTCCAAGAGGTCGTAAGTTCGATCTTCGTTGGCCGAAGATTCCCTATCAGGGGTCTGTTTAAAAGAAATTCGGGTCCGTTAACAGACCCTTCACAAAATATTTTAACTTAAAAACGGATCCTTCACAAATTTGTTTGTCTTCATTATTGTTTTGTTAATCGAATAAACCCCTCCCAAGAAGGAGGGGGGAAGAAAGACAGATGTAAACGAACTAAATTTTGTCTTCGGCAGACGCTTCTTCCTTTATTCGTCCGAAATGAATATTCTGCGTTCAGCAGTATAGGCTAAATACCAAATATTTATATGTTGCATCGCTAATTTAGTAGCTGCAATTGCTGTTTATTTTTTAAAATTTAATTTTTTTAATTATAATTTTACAGTGTTGAGCATAATCTTGTATGTCTTTACAATTTAAAAACTCCTTGAAAAAGTTTTTTTGCAATAACGGACCCTATTTGCACAAATTCACAAAAGCGGACCCTGGTTGAAAGAATGTGACTTAACGTTTCTTTTATATTCACAAATTACGAGTAATTTTTTCACAATTTTACAAAAACGAACCCTTTACAAAATGTCTTCACAGACCCCTGCCTATGAAGAAAATGGTGACTGATGCACAATAAATCTATGGGGGTCACAAAGTCCTCCATGCTCCCATAACAAATCGATACACCTGGGGGTACTGGATCGGAGATTTTTCGTGCTCTTGTTCAGGTCAAAATTACCATCTGCGGCTGGATGGATCAGGGGTCCCACTGGTCAGGGAAAACCTGGAATTGTCAGGGAATTTTATTTTAACTCGAAGAAGAAGGGAATAGTCAGAGAAAATCCCAATTTTTTACAAAAAAACCTGGTAAATTCCTATATCATACCTGGAAAATTACAGATTTAGAATTGTCTGTGGCAGTAAGTTATTTAGATTCAAGTTAATAATTTTAACGTCTATTACAATTATTTCATAATATTCTAGTTTTTAGGCTATTATATATTTTTACTCACACAATCTAATATTTGACATTGCAAATAAAAAAGAATCAAAGTTTTATGATGAAAATTTGCACGGTATAGATGAAATAGTATGGATTTTCCTTTAAATTTACCTGGAAAAGTCAGGGAATTTTTTTTCCAAAATCAAGTTGGGACCCTAATGGATGGTGTGGGAATTTGTCCTCACTATAAAAAGGGATGTGACGTACGTATGATGTCTGAGTATCATCCTCTGGAATGTTTTTTAGACCATCGCTAATAACCCACTATACAGTACTGCGATGTAAATAAAAGTACAAGTGCAAGCTTTTTTTATTGTTGTTATTAATAATATTTTCTTCTTCTACTCTTAAGATATAAAACTAAACATATATAATAATCATATTTTATTTATTTCAAGTAATCTGTTTTGCTACATCCCAGTTGACTTTATTTAAAAATTTAATTTGCTCAATTGACCTTTTGTATAGTACAGTACAGAACCCGTTATCCGGAAATCAGAAAACTGGAAAACCAAATAACCGGAACGAAATTCGATAAATTTTCTTGCCATTTTTAAAAATAAAAAAAATAAAAAAATCCTCGTAAGATTTTACGATTTTTCTTTCTTTTTTTAAAGATGTTTACCTTACCATCATTTTGGAAATAATCATTAGTGTATTACTTAATCGTTTTTTCTTATTTTTAAGATTATTTCCAAATATTTTTTTCAGTATTTTAATCAGTTATTTGCGATGCTCCCGACCGTTCCGGATAATCGGTTCCCTACTGTATTTTTTTTTGTTTATTTATTTGTTTGTGATCTATCTGTTTCATTGTTGCATTTTCATATTATTAAGAATTTTTAACTCTTACAGAAAAAAAAATTTGTTGACTAAAAATATTTCACAAAATCAAGTTCTCTCCTCTCATCTCATTTTTAATCAAGTTTCACATAATCTATCGATAAAAATGTAAAGTTAGACCAAAAACTTTATATATTCTCACTCATTACACACAAGTGAATTTTTTAGTAGAAAAATTATATGAAATGCCATTATCAACATATATATTTATATGAAGAAAAAAAAGTTTAATATTTTATTATATAATATTTATATACCTGTTATTCATATGATCAGTTGTAACATTTCACTTGTTGTTCTCTTCCATTTAATAAAATTAGCCTATATCTATTCCAAATGCTCTTCATTAAAGTGTGAAATTTTAATGCATTCCAATTATGAAATGTGATTAATGATTTTAGTATAAATCTAAATCAAATATAATTTTTTCATTTTGTTAATCTTATATCCTACTTTCATATTTTATAATGTTTAATTTTTATACAGTATCAAGGTATTGATACAAAGTTGATGTAAGTTGTTTTGCTACCAGGTCTCAGGGGGGGGGGGAACTAACACCTTAATTCAGATTTTTTTTTCTTTTCAAAGCTCTTTAAATGCAAGAGAAATTTTCATTCTAGTAGTAATATTTTTTGATATAATTATAACATAAGTAATGATATTTTTTTGTCTATGCAACATCCTAACATTTTATTGTTACGTAAGTAAAAATTAAATACATAAGCAATCTTGTATTAAAATGTTAATGTAAAAATTATGTATGAACATTAACATAATTATTACAATAATTTACATAATTATGTTAACATCAAGAAATGTGAAAAGGAACTGAAATATTAAGACATATTATATTTTTATTCTAACATGAACAAAATAAAATTTTGTTGGTTTTATTTTATTTTTAATTAAAGGGGCTAGGCTTTTGATTACTTTGTCAAATTTCAACTTTTTAAAATTCCTAATTTATTTGTTGATGGTTTTTCCTTTTCCTTTTTTTTTCTGTAGTTCTTCCAGTATTTGGACCATACACTGAATTTGAGTCTTCAACTAATTATCAAGCAGATGTCTTAGGTAACTGTCTATAGTAACTTAATTATAATACATAGAATTCTGTAAAAATTTATTTTAAAACAAAAGCTTTTTTTTAATAATGGGCGTCAAAAAATTGCTTTTTTTCTCATAATATATTTTGCAGTAGAATTTCATTTAATGTATGAATAATTATTTCATTCATAATTTATTAAAAAAAAAAAAAAGAAAGTAGACTAGACACATCAAATTTTAAGTCCTGATCTTATCTTACGACTGAACCTTTTAAAAAATATAATAGCTGATAATATTTTTTCATTAAAATCTTCTTAAAACATTTAATAGGATTTTTTTTTTTTACCTTTGTCAGATTTTTTTTCTCAAATTGAACTCATGAAGGATGTGTTTAAAAATTTCAAATCTATGTATACACAGTAAAGACAAAAAGCATAAAAAGAGAGAATAACAAAGAAAATTAATAAAATTCTAAAATACTTTCTTAATAAACTCATTAATCTTTGTTTAAAGATATCAAATAGATTCTCTTTACCTTTAGGTACGTTAACAGAATGGAAATAGGTTGTTTATTATTACTTCAAAATTTTGTTTTTAGTAATAAAAAATTTTAAATAACAGTAGCAATTCAAAAAATAATAATTTTTAATTGATTGATTGATTAACCAACTACAAAAAAAAATTATAATTACTCCCATGGACAAAGCTAATAATAATTATGCAATCATCTGAGAAAAAATTCAATGCTGAATAAGGAGTTAAAAAAATAGTAAAAATTTTAAACCTAGTAATTTAAAAAATATCATTAAAAATTTTTATCTTTATATGAGAGGTTAAAATTTAAAATTAATACTTTACAATTTTCATGCTTAATTATCAGTCTAAAATTTCATAAAATTCCTATTAAATTTAGAACAATTATTTAGGAAACATATACTTACCTAACTAAACCTGACACCATTTTCTCTAACTACTTATGTAATTATAATTATTATCAATATTATTCAAGAAGGTTTTTGTTTGATTATTGCTAACAATCAACTTATTTTAGTACAGTGAATTCGCGATAACTCGAATCTGATGGGACTGACGAAAAACTTCGACATATCGGAAGTTCGACTTACCGTAAGTTTCGGTTTTGGACTTCCAAAATATTGTCGGATTATTTAATTAATGCTTATTAATTACAAATNTCTTTTTTTCTAATAATATATTTTACAGTAGAATTTCATTTAAAAATAATCAATTAATAAATAATTTTTATAAATTTAATGTATGAATAATTATTTCATTCATAATTTATTCAGAAACAAAAATAAACTAGGTATATCAAATTTTTTTTAAGTCTTGATCTTATCTTACGACTGAACCTTTTAAAAAAAAATTATAGCTGATAATATTTTCTCCTTAAAATCTTCTTAAAACATTTAATAGGATTTTTTTTTACCTTTTTCAGATTTTTTTTTTCTCAAATTGAAGTCATGAAGGATGTGTTTAAAACTTTCAAATCTATATATACACAGTAAAGACAAAAAGCATAAAAAGAGAGAATAACAAAGAAAATTTATAAAATTCTAAAATACTTTCTTAATAAACTCATTAATCTTTGTTTAAAGATATCAAATAGATTCTCTTTACCTTTAGGTATGTTAACAGAATGGAAATAGGTTGTTTATTATTACTTCAAAATTTTGTTTTTAATAATAAAAATTTTTAAATAACAGTAACAATTCAAAAATATTTTTTTAATTGATTGATTGATTAACCAACTACAAAAAAAAATTTAATTATTCCCATGGACAAAGCTAATAATAATTATGCTATCATCTGTGAAAAAATTCAATGTTGAATAAGGAGTTAAAAAAATAGTAAAAATTTTAAACCTAGTAATTTAAAAACTATCATTAAAAATTTTTATCTTTATATGATAGATTAAAATTTTAAATTAATACTTAACAATTTTCATGCTTAATTATCAGTCCAAAATTTCATAAAATTCCTATTAAATTTAGAACAATCATTTAGGAAACATATACTTACCTAACTAAACCTGACACCATTTTCTCTAACTACTTATGAAATTATAATTATTATCAATATTATTAAAGAAGGTTTTTGTTTGATTATTGCTAACAATCAACTTATTTTAGTATTTATTAAACAAAATAAAATTCATTCTAATATGACTTTTAATTTCCAAGACCCTTCCAATATCATTCCCCTTTCTAAACTAAAAGATGTTCTTCTGATTTAATACTATTATAATGATATCCTTAATTGCAAATTTGGTTATTAGGAAATTTTAATTAATATTTGTCTTTTTAATAATTATCTTTAGAATGGAAAACATATTTTTGTTCAAATTAATGGAATACCACCAGGCCCTAGTTTTTCATCATAAGTTAGCTAACTTATTTTTACACTATTATGAAAAAAATTACACTCTTCTTATAAAATTTGTTTTTAGATTTATTAATGATTTAATTATTTTTAATGCTCAAAATTATAAAAATTTTTAAATAATATTTACCTTGAGGAATTAATCTTGCTTTGTAATCATGAGGATAATATTAATATTAATTTTTTTGGATTTAGGAATTAAAAACAAAGAAAATATCTAAATTATTGATTTATAGGATAAGAAAATAATTTTAAAATTAACATATATAAACTAATTACAGGCAATTCTGTTTCTAAAACCATTTATTTAAATACAATTTTTAATCAAATGATGGATATTAAATAAATTTGTAGTAATGTAGAGGTGTACAACCTTTTTGAGTGAAGGGCCACTTCCACAGCAGGTAGATTAACGAAGGGCAGCACACATATTTAGTCGTGTTTGCGGTGAATATGATAATTTTTATCTAAGCATTCGTGCTCTTAGCACTACTTTTTTTTTTATCCGTAAACTTAATAACATATTTGCAGAAAGTTATTAGAATTTATTTAAAAAATAGAATCTATTGCGCACACACATTAGAAAGAAAAAAAACTTATTTTTCTCTTTTAATTTTATTATCATTTTTTCCAAGAAAAGGAAAGATTTTAATTTCAGTGAAAATTAACTCTTAAGTAGCTAAATTCTAATACAAGAATTTTTTTAATTACAATCTGACTTAGAAGATTTTTTTGAAATATTGAATTAAGAAATATTTTACAATTTGAAATTATGTTATTTATTATTTAATTAGTTGCTTATATTTTTTTAGATCCAAATGCTGTGCCCGGAGTATGTGGCCTTCGAAATCTTGGAAATACTTGTTTTATGAATGCGGGCTTACAATGTCTTCTTAACAACAAGACCTTCAAAACGTATTTTGGTGAAGCAAATATTGATAATTTTTCTGAAGGCACTTTATCCTTAAAATTTGCTGAAACAATGAAAAAAGCTTGGAGTGGAAATTACTCATCTATACATCTAGGTGAATTCAAAGATTGTTTTGGATCTATGTATAACCAGTTTAGAAATTTTCGCCAGGTAATTTTGAGACTTTCTAAATTAATATGAATATATCGCTGGTTCAAAACTAAAACGACACTTCTGCACTCACTTCTCATGTTATTTGAATGAGAAGTGAGTGCAGAAGTGTCGTTTTAGTTTTGAACCAGCGATATTGTGTGTATTTGTAGCAATGTTTTATTCTCCTTTTTAGGGGTTCATCTAAAAAAAAAAAATGAGTATTTAATGATCCTTCTTAAAATTCTAAATTACCGAAATTTCTATACTTCAAAATCGATTCTTTCACAAACCTATTTTTCTATTATGTATGTTTAATATTTTTATTGTTTGCATTCTTGCAGTTCAAAAATTTAATTTTTTACACATGATTTTGTATGAATTATTCTAAAAAATGCATTAAAACAAACCAGAAAAACATGAAATTTGATAGTGATTTAATTTTTTTATTGAACAATAATTTGTTCATTAGTTTCTTTTAACTTTTTGACATTTAAAAATTCGCATTAACTTTTTGGACACCAACAATGTGTCAGTGATTATCAAGGAGAAATATTGCCAAGTTTATTTCTTGATTGTTTTTCTTTTTTACAACCTTTTATCTTATGTGTTATTCATTAATATATACAAGTTCAAAGATTGATGTGTGTAACACTTATTCTTCAAGATTATATGTTTATTTTATATATTCTTTAACACTACTTTTTTTATAACTTATATGTAAAGTAATTAGTTATTTTTATTTTATTTCAGCACGATTGTCAAGAATTTTTAGCATTATTACTTGACACCATGCATGAAGAATTAAACACAGCTACCAAATGCAAAGTAAAGAAAAAAATAGATATTGCACCTACAAATAACACAATACCTAATAGTAGTTTAGACCCTACCACCTCTGTGAAGCTTGAGCTTAAGTTAGATTGTGAAAAAGATATGGAAGTCTGCGACACTAAGGAAGAAGAAGAATGTAAAGGTAAAGATAATGAGCCAGATGCAGCCATTAAATGTGAAGTTTATTCTCCTAATCCCGTTGAAATGTGTGAAGTTGCCATGGATGTAGATTCTGCAGCAAATAATACTATACCTGCTACTAATGTAACCAGTTCTGTAAAAGTAAAAATAGAAACTGAAACTAGCTCTTCGGTATATGACAGGAACACTGAAAAAATGGCAGATCTTCTTATTAACAACAAACTTGACACCATCCTGAATAAAAATGAACTTGATATTTCAAGCAGCAATGAGCATCAAAGTAACTGTGACTCTAAAAGAAACTCTATTAAGAAGAATTCTATAAAAAATGTAAATGATGTTAATGAGAATAATTTAGAAAAAAATGAATTAGCTTCAAAACTGAATTCTGTCCATAAAATTCCTAGTATTGAAGATTTTGTTAAAGATACTAAAACTCTGAATACCAATGTTCTGGTTTCAGATGAGACAAACAATTTGTTCAAATTTGACAGTGAGAAGTTTCCAAAGCATGACTCTAATCGCTTACAAGAAACTGTTGATAATCTTGGACAAATGGTAGATTTAGGCACAAAACAAGGTGGTATCAAACGAGTGAAGATTACAAACATTATCCATGAGAAGCATGGTATACTTGAACAAAGCTCTGATCAATTTTCTTCTTGCTCTACTCTTCACAAGCGGCAGAAAATAGAGAACATAGATGCCAACCTAGATTCACCAATACCAGAACAAGATGAGACTGTAGATATAGAACAGTTACCCTGTGATGAATATTCTGAGAGTTCAAGCCAATCTAGTGAATTATACCCTCTGAATTCTGAATGCCAAGAACTGTTGGTAGCTGAAGAAGTACGTAGAGCTTATAGTGATTGGGATCAGTACAAATCTTTGAATCAATCCATTGTTGTTGATACTTTTCATGGGCAGTTTCGTAGTTCCGTGAGTATTCATCTTTTATAACAAATATTTTATATTTGTTGTTATTTTATAAGTTTCCAATATTGTTTAAACCAAGGCTTAACATGCTGAGTTACTGTGTGCAAAATAAGCCAAGGAACAAGCTGGATAACTTATTTACTATACAGATTTTTGTCTACTAACGTCTGATCTTAAGGATTCAATATGAAGACCTTATTTATGCTACTTAACTAGTGCAGATATTTTAAATTGAACACAAAAATATTTTTTTCTCTGTGTAAGCGTATATTTATTGAAAAATTCAAATTTTTAACCTTCAAAATAGAAGAATAGTTTCAATCTGTGAAATATTTTCTAAGATAAATCTTCGTGCTTATAGGAGGATGCGAAAGTATTTATTTAAATAAAAATGTAAAAATGGAAACTGAAACTAGCTCTTCGGTATATGACAGGAACACTGAAAAAATGGCAGATCTTCTTATTAACAACAAACTTGATTGAGAGACATTTTTTATTTTTTTTGTATCTTACGTAATGCACACTGAAATGGTTTTAAAATTAAATATCTTATTTTCTAACATACATTATCAGGTTTCCCACGGTACTTGAAAATCCTCAAATTTTGTTGAAAAAATAAAGGCCCAAAAAAGTCCTTGAATAGTGATAGTCCTTAAAGTTTTTGATTTTCTTGGAGTAATTTTCAAAATAGTATTAATCTTTCCTACAAAAAGAAAAAAAAGGGAACTTCTAGCGAAAGAGTAGAAATTTTTTTCACTTCCCTCTTCTACCCATTTTTTTTACTGAACGATAGTTCAAGGTCAGCTAAGTGGGAGTCTTGATGTCTGATCTAAGTTTCAAAAATCTCCCTTATCCTTATTTACCCCTTTCCTGCAATTGGATTACAAAATACAAGTAGGTTGTAAGGAAACCAAATAGTGAAAAGAAAAACCATGTGTAGTATTAGCATTGTTTTAACCTAGTGTAACATACCATGCACTTATTTCGAAACGTGCGGTTTTTAAACTCTTCATTTTTTTTGCAAACATGAAAAAATTAGTTTCATTCCAAATTGTAGATAATAGAAAGTGCTTGATGAAATTCTGATATCTTTTCCAGTAGTGAAAATCTGGTCATTTCTGATATATGCAATTTATAATTGTATCAAATATGAAATGGTAAAAAAATTTGCACTAACGCAATTTTTGAGAAACTCCAATACGTAAGTTCTGAAAGGGGAATACACAATTTTCCTCCTGCCAGATTATAGTTCAACTTTATGTTTAGAAAGCCGAAATCTCTGAATAATTGTCATTTTTGTGCATAATTTTACTTTTTTGATCATTATGTGGTGCTCCTTAGAATTTTAAATATAATCACTGTGTTAACTTCATATAATTTTTTTATCGTTTATGTTTCCGATTTTTACCGCTATTAGATAAAATTGAGTTCTTCAGATTCTGTAAATTGTAGATCAAATATCATGATTTGCACAAAAGTGATTTACGAATCACATATTGAAGATCTCATTATAGTGATTAGTGAGTTACCCATCGGAGTCTGCACTAAAATGCTTTCTAAATCATATAAAGTACTACGCATTTAAGTGTTTTCCAGATCATGCATCGCAATTCTTATTCAAGTGAACAAACCACATGTTGGGATTAATGTTAAAAAGATTTAAGGATTTCTGTTTGTGATTCTAATCAAAGTGTTTTATGAATCACATAAAGCGATTCGAATTTAGGTTACTTATTGAATCAAAAATTGCATTTTGCATTGCAATGATTACCAGATTAAGTATAGATTTTTTCATAAAATTGATTAGCAAATCACACGTTGTGTTTTGCTTTAAAGTAGTCAAAGAATCGCTTAGCGCAATTCACATTAAAGTGGTTTAGGTATCACTCAGTAGCCAGGATAGCCTGGTAGGTAGGACATTTGGCCCATGCCCAAGAGGTCAGGAGTTGGATTCTTGCCGGGCGAAATCTCCCCATGTGGTAAAGTGACTGTTGCACGTTAAATCTGTCGTGTCATAATGACCTCCATGTTCCCATAACAAATTGTACTTCTGGGGGTACTGAATTGGAGATTGATTGTGCTCTGGTTTAGGTCAAAATTATGACATCGTGTTTTTAAAATTGAAACAGATAAGCTAAATGTTTTATTTAATTCTAATATGCTTCATTAAAAAAATTTTCAAAAGTTTCACTGACGCTAGTCTTTACAAGTTGTCAACTATGCCTATATAAATTGGAAATTTTTCTATAAACTTTGCAGGTATGCTAATGTCAATTAGAAATTTTTTGTTAATCTTCAAACTGATTTAAATCACAATGTAACTGTCAAAACATTGCTATCTATGGGCTACATATATTAAAAAATCACTACAAGTATTGAACAATGTTAAGTTTATAAACTTAATATATGCTTCAATGTAATAAAATCTGTTTGACGTGTATCTTAACATGCTTACTATCACTAAGTAGATCATTTAAAAATTTGATTTTATTAGTTCCTTGAAAGCCATTGAAAAGTTCTTATTTATTTTTATTTTAATTGAATGGAAACCTTGATTAAATCACAAAAATAAATTTGAAACTTGTGCTCTCCCATTTTTTCTAATTTTTGTTCATAAAAAAATTGTAAACTTTCTTGAGATAGCTAAGTGTTATTGGATTTGAATATTTTAGGACTTCTATTTTAAGTAGTTACAATTTGCCATTTTGTAATAAAATTTGTTTTGTGTCATATTCATTTAATTTAGTATTACTATTAGAGCATAGAAATTGCAATTTTAAATTTTAGCTTTCAAGTAACTTTTTTTTCTTCAATCTAATAGCAATTGAACCATCTGACCTCCACTGATTCAAATAGTTTACCATAATTTCTTAATGATTCTATCTTAGTAATCTTCATGATTTATTAAATTATATTTATACTCTTCTGAGTGTTTCAAATTAACAAGCTGAATCATGTGTAATCTTACTTTGGCATACTTAACTTAATATTAACTTTAAGTTTAAATGAAGTCATAAGATTCTTGTTTGATTCATAAAACTGTATGTATTTCTTTTGATATCTCATATTTTTAATTTTTAGGTTGTCTGTTCCCAGTGCTCTCATAATTCAATAACATATGAACCTTTTATGTATCTTCCAGTATTTCTTCCTCACACTTTAGAGAGACAAATAGGTAAACAAAGAATCTTTCTGCTTTCTTAATGAACTATTTCAAAATTAAAAATGTATCATCCCTTTGAGTGCTTAATCTATTCCACAAATGTCTAATATTAATGTCATAAACTGAGGATGTAGACAACTAACATATTGTGGCAAATATTAGTTAAAATATTGCAATTTTCATCTCAATATTTTATGTTGCTGGCCTCTAGATGTCTGAATAATCTTTCTTTTTGTTTTATATTTAGTTAATAGCATCATTTGNAGCTACTTACTACAGTTTTTTCACTTTTATCTTTCCTTTTAAATTGAAGACCACATTTCTGATTATAAAACTATTGTTGGGATACCTAATACCCGGTGAAAATTGAATCTTCTACCCAGTTGTTCTTGGTACCTAGTATAATTTAGATTTATTACTGGCCTGGTATTATCACATTTATGCAAAACAGTTTAAAAATCATGTAATTTTACAAAACATAGTTCTAAGGAAATATATTGTGCACCTACAAAAATGAAAAAATATTTTTATTTTCAGATCTTTTTAAGTTAAAGTTTAAAAAAATTTCTCTTTTCATGAACTTTGAAAGGACCATTCAAATGTAGAATGATTAATCTAAATCTTTGCTATGTAGTAAAGTCTACTACTATTAAACTTTATAATCAAGAATTTTTTTTATTTAATTTACTTAAATTTTCCATAACCTTTATTAATCTGAGTATTTTAAAAAATTATAATAAATTGACAGTTTAAATGAAAAAAAATTTATCTTTTAGGGTTTAATTTTTAATCATTTGATAATTATAACATAATTTACATGCAATTAGACCTACCTTAGTATGATTTCTTAAAATTCCAATACAAGGAGAGAAGTTTTATCTTATAAACAATATTGAACAGAAGATTCATCTAGTGATTTTTCTGTCTTCAATGTTACGATTCCATCTCTGTATTCTAGTAATTTTGAACCTCCAAAATATAGAACAACTTAAAAATCAAACAACAAATAATGGACAAATATGCTTTCATTAAAAAAATTTCTTGTTAAACTAACACTTATTTGTGTTACTAATTGTGCCACAAACACCTTACATAGTTAGCTCGACAAGATGAAATTGAATTTATTGAGCTAACAAGTGAAACGCTTTCTAGTAAAACTTCAGTTCTTACTGATAACCAGTTTCATTCATATTTAATTCTTTGAATGTAAAGTAAATGAACTTATACTGAAAATTTAATTAAAAAAAATTTTACTAAAGATTTGTTAAAATAAAAAGATTTGTTAAAAAGGAAACTACCTTAAAAATGTACTTATCAATTGTTTTTTAAACAAGTAGCTGTGTTTTAACACATACTTTTTTACTGTGAAATTTATCTCCAATGATATCTAAATTAATAATAGCTTTTAAATAATTAATGTCTTATTTGTATGAAAATATTTGCTTTCTTTGCAACTAATGGTCATTATACTTCAATAAAATGCAAGTCTACGAACTTACATAATAAAAACATATTGCATCTACTCATTTTCTGGAAACAAATTTACTAGCTTAGGAATTTATATATAAATTTTTTTATAATTATTTTTAAATTCCATTCATTACAGTTTTGTCAACTTTAATCAATGTAACTTCCTTTTTTTAATTTTGTATTTATTTAACAATCATATTAATTTAGTTAAAATAGTTTTCAGCATTATATTCCTGCATTTTTAGTCATTCTCTGTATTTCTACATTTTTTGTTATTTAGTTAAAATAGTATTCAACATTAGAGTTCTGCATTTTTTTATCACTCTCGTAAGTGGACCCCCCTCTCTTTTACAAAAGATGTTCCTGTACACAAAAAAGGTGTTCCTGTAATTCTGCACAAGAGCAAAATATGTTGTGCTCAAACCAATTATTTCATGTTGATTATTAAAAAACTAATAAAAACACATAAATTTCCAAAACTGCAATTATTTTTATGAATAGTTTTAAGGTTACTAAAAGTCAAAATACTGTTGTGTCGAACATAAATGAATGTTGCCTGGTAAAATGGGTCGGGACTTAAGACTAAGAGTGTCAGGGCTTAGTACTAAGTCGAGAAATTCTTTTGCCGGGTCTGGATGATGGAAATTTGGCTAGTTGCTCAGTACATCCCTAATTTCTTGAACTTCATTGTTTTAGTTTTGTGTGTGTATCTATGATTATTTATTTATGGATTTTCAATGTATCAATGTTTACTTGCTTGAATTTCAGTTATTACTTTTGTTCAAAATAATGGTGCTCCTCCTGTTTGTTATCTTGTTAATGTCAACAAGTTTGACCGAATACACAAGATTAGAGAGGCTCTCCAGATACTTCTGGATGTTCCAGCTGAAGAGATAATACTGGCTGAATGTTTTGAGAACCATATATCCAGGTTTCTTGTAAGTAATTTTATTGGCAGTTATTATGAGTTAGATATATTTCTTTATTGACATCAACCATTTAAATTTTTTATCTGCTTGAACATAAAAATTTCTTTTAATTATTCTTTACACTGTTAAGTAAAATCAGTTAAAATAGTTTTTTTAAAGCTTTTATATATATTTTTTAATATTGTGTTCATTTAAAAATTGTTTTGCCAGGTAAGATTGCAATAGAGTGTTTTTAATAAATGATTGTAGACAAGTTAGTTAAAGTTGAAATCTGCAAAACATTAACTTTATTTTAATCAAGAAGTCATCTTTTTTAGCCTCATATTACTTGGCACAGACCCAACAAAAGCTAGACTAAATCCACTACATTCACCTGACCAATTCAGATTTTCCTTTTTTCTTTCTAAAAATTAAGTTGAATGGCAAAATATTTATTCTGTTGAAAAAAACAAAACTGTTGCAATTTGTTTCGGAGAAAATAAACAATGCCATTTTTTACAAAAAGAAATTTAAAAATTTGTAAAATGTTGAGAGACGGTTCTAGAAATGATGACTTATGCCTAATTTAGTAATAACCTTGCAAGTTTTATAAGATAGATTTTTTTCTGTTTTTATTCTATTTCCCTTGTTATTATTTTATTCAAAACAAAAGAGTAATATGTTCATATGAATTTTTCAGGATGAGAATCAGTCTATACGTCGAGTAAACGATTCCACTAGATCTGTGTATGCCTTTGAAGTTGGAAAAATATGTGAAGAAAATTCTGACCCTATGAAATCTACTAACGCAGAAGATATAGGTAGCTTATGTGCTGAAGATAAGCATTTCAACAAGTCAAATATGACTACTAAATTATCTGACGATAGTTTATTGAAAAATTCAATTGATGAGGACATATTTGAAACTTTTGATCCTTCACAAATTAGAAGTACCAGTCCAAATGAAAAAAGAGATAATATTCTTTTAACAACAGAGTTCCTAGAAAATAGTTCGTCTGAATTTACGCATGGTAGCACTCAAAATGAAAACTGTCCTTTAGGTCCCATTCAATTTCATACTTGTGCCATTTGCCTAGAAGAGCTTCCAAATTATAAACTGTCTTTTCACCCAAGCTGTGAGTGTATTCTGTGTAACAGTTGTATAGAAGTAAGTTTATAAAAATAATTGTTAATAATTTTGCATTATATATTTTAATCTATAAGGTCTCTTAGAAATTAAATATAATAAACGAAACTCAGTAGCGCGACAGCCCATAAAGGGCCAAGGCCTACTGTGCCCGTCTCAGTTTTCTTGGGCTCCGGGGTGCAGGAGTAGATGTTCCGGTTAAGTGGTAAGCCGAACGCAAAACCCCCAGTGTTTAGTTCCCAAGCATGCTTGGTACTCATTTGTCGACCCACTGAAGGGCTGAGTCAACCTTGCCCGGCCCGAGGATCGAACCCTGTGGCACCGGAGCATGAAGCTTTACCACTTAGCCATCGGGCGTCATTAGATATAATAACTTCTTTCAATTTTATCATTTATTTTCTCTTTAATGTTTACCTTTTATAATATTCAGCTTAAAATGGAGAACCTTTATTGCTTCTACCCAGCTGTGATTCATTCTGTTAGTTAAAAATTCTTTACTTTGATTGTAGTTGATGAGAAAAAGGATTAGATTCTTGTTTGATGAGAAAAGGCATTTATGAAAAATTTTAATTTTAAAATCAATGTGTATTTTATTTTATAACCGCCATTCAACAGCTAGCATACCTAAATTTTGAGTTTACGACTATTAATATTCAACTCCGTAGCCTTGTAATTTTGAACCCAATCCAGAAGACAAGTGAACTGCTGTATCAAAATATTGGGCAAAATATGCCTTCTTGGGGGACTTTTTAATGAAACCTGCATTTGCATTACATGGAGAGGAAAACCACCTATAGTTAGACTGATGGTAAAAGAACTCTAACCCATGATCCGTCTACCACTGAGGATATTTTATATCAGCACTTACATACCCTCTTTGAGAATGGAGCAATCTATCCCTTGAGCCACCACGGACCAAAATTAATATATTGAAGAAATCTTGTCATTAACCCCCTTAACTGCCGCGGGCGTATATATGCGTCTCGGCCAGACAATGCGTTAACTGCCGCAGGCGTATATATACACTTTCCCGAAGTACGATGCTTTGCGTTGCTATAAATAGAACTACACCCCCTACTTCAGAATGCAGTAAAATGGCCTTGAAAGTGTTTGCTTTGCGAATGTATTACTAATTTCGGAGGAGGTGGAATGGGAAAAGTGATATCGTTTTAATCGCTTGTGTGAATTTATTTGAGTAAGGTCGGGTTTATTCTTTTATCGCTTTTGTTTCCTGTATGTATTTGGTGCTTTTTATTCTTTCCATCAACGTCTTCAAAGAAAAATGCATCGCGAAAATGTGCTGTTTGTTCAAGAAAAAAAATTCGGCGTGAATCCCGCTATCAGTGCGATGAATGTGATGTTGGTTTATTTGTCCAACCATGTTTCAGGATTTATCATACAACAGCTAAGTTTTAACATCTTTTATATTGTATTTTTATTATTTAATTTAAATTTTGTATTTTCTTTCTTTCCTTTTTCTTGTCTTGTAAAATTAAACTGTTTTTAAATTGCAAAGCGTGCATCATTTCCCCCACCGAAACACCGTGTAAGAAAGAGCACTTGAGCGAAAAACGGTGGCACTGGGGAGTGAATCATGTTAATTTTACTCGGCAGTTAAGGGGTTAATGCCATGGTATCAATGCCATAAGTGGCTACTAGAAAAAGTTGTTTAATTTTGCTCTGTATCTATAGAGTAAATTACTTTCAATTGATGCTATCTATCCGTTTCAATGTGAAAAGCATGTTCATTTGAAATGAAAAATATTATATTAAAATTTAGTTTTCTGTATTTTTTTTTTTTTTGTAATATTTTGTTAGTATGATTTAAAACTGAAAAGTAAAGTTGCATTGATGACCACATGCATGTGTGTCACATACTTCTATTGTTTTTGTAAATGTATTGTTTTCCCCTCTTGCAACATAGTAATGCATTTTCTTTTCAACGAGTCATTGCTAATCTAATTAGTTTTCCCATGTTAGCATTGGTCCATACAAATTTGATCATATTTTGACTAATAAATAGAACTGCAGTTGGTGCTGACAGATTTAGTTAAAACAATACCTGTATTGTATATTCTATATTAATAAACACACATATGATATGTCATTGGTAGTTTTATTACTTTTTAAAACATTGTTATTTATATTTTGTTATGAACTTTTTGATAAAAGTCTAAATGCAATCAATTCTCTTAAATAATATTGAATCTGTTATACAAATGTATTTACAATTCTAAAATGTATACAAATCATGCCAGCAATTAAAAAAGTTATTTTATAATCTTTGTAGGTATCTTGTAAACATTATGGTGGTGCTACTTTTATCTGTCCAGTAAGTATTTTTTTTTTTCTTAAATGTGTAATAAAAGAAGCTCTTTTAAATTTTTATATGCAATTTTATCATGTAAATTTCCTGCGACTAAAATTTTAAAACATATATTATGATTTTTAATTTTTTTTTTGTGTTTGCTTCTATTCTTTTCTCTGTGCATAAGCATTTCAACATAAGTATCAATTTCCTGGATGTAAAATAATTTCCATTCCTATTATTTCAGAGAAACTATTACAAAAAAAAGAAATTATTATTAGAATTCTAGGTCTTATTTTAGAGTGTTTAATTACAGCACCATAAATAATCTTGAAAAAAATTATTTTGTGCTTAAATTTAATAATGTAAAGAAAGAAAATGCAGTTAGCTGTTGCTGTTTTTATGTTTTTTATATTGATATTTTTGCCTCAGTGGTATTTTCAATACTCTGTCATTTAAATTAATTAATTAAAAATTAAATTAATAAATTATTTTATTTACCAATTATATATTAGAAATTATTAAAATATGAGTGAAAGAAATAAACTGTTTCAATACCAACTCTAATCATATAAATGTTTTAATTTTAAAACATGTTTTATAAATTACTTTATAATTTTAAATTAAATACTGAGGAAATCGAATAATATTATGTATAAAATAATTTTAATTTTACGAAACCAGATTATTTATGTTTGGAAAATATGAAATTGTTTTGTTTAACAATGTTTAATTTTATGTCACTTATCAGGTTTTTATTACCCACAGAAATTCTACTTCACTTCCAAGTTCTTTAGAATTTTAAATTGAAAACATAAATTAATCATTTTTTACTTCTTAAATATGATTTGATTCTAAATAACTGAAGAAAAATTCATATGATTTAGGTTCATAAAAATCATCCAGGAAAAATTTAGAAAAACTAGTAAGGTATTGAGTTGAAGCTTTTTTTTTTATGCAAGTTTATTAATAGTTATTTAACTTATTCAATACTCTTATTTGTAAATTTTAGTAAAATTTTTTTGGACATATGATTTGAAACTGCAATAAATTACAACACATTCTTTTGGTACCCCTATATCATGGCTCAAAGTATAAATACATAACACATTTTAATTTTATCATGAGTTAATAATAACAATCTCAAACATTTATTTTGAGGTTCGTTTTTTTAAAATACCTGATAATTTAAAAATTTTTTATTAAATATTTAATTGAATCATTATTTTGATTGTGGCGTAAGTTTCTTATAAGCAGATTAAACTAATAGTTAGGCTACTTGCTAAATAAAATTTGCAATTTATCATCAAATTATATATATGTTTCTCTGATAATGAGGCATTCCCCTAAAATGAAAGAAGTTTCCTTGGGAATTTGTCGTAACTTGTTTCTTATCTAGAAAAACTTTTTACCTCTGAAATAATAAAAGGCTCATTAATTTCTAGGACATTTAAAAAAGAAAATAAATGTTGTAGAAATTTCCTGTTTTCCATTTGATATTTATTTTTAAATATTCAAGTAATGATTTATTATATTCTATACTTTATTAATTAAATGAATTTGTAAACAGGTTTGTAGTTCACCTGTTGCTCCTGCTGAAGACTTTATGCCACTAACTAAAATAGGTGAAACTCAGTACAAAATAAGGTAAATATAGATGTCACTACTTTCATTGTATGTGTATAAGTAAAATGATGTATTTAATTTTTAAAATTTTCCTTATAGTACAATTCCTATACCAATTGTCATGCGACATGATATTTTTGAAGAAGGTGTTTTGAAACAAAAAGTACTGATTGGCCACCCGTGTCTGCTCAAATTACCTTCATCTTTACCAGCCTCTAAATTGTATGAGCATGTAGATAGAGCTATTCCTTTTTTGTCAACCTATTCACTATTATTAGTTGATGGGCAGGTAATGATACTCAACGCACTTAAAAAAAACTTTTTATTGGAGTACTCTGATAATAATTTGCTTAAATAAGTACTATATGAGATTAATATTTTCCTTTGGAAAAGCTTTTTAAAATTTTTAACTATTGTTTTCGTATCTTAGATTTTTTAATGTAATTAAAAACAGCCATATTAGAAATATAATTTGTAATGTTTTATTATAAAATTGAATTATAACAATGTGCTGTAAATAAAATATAAAAGAATCAATTAACTTAATTTTAAATGAAAAATTTATGGTTTTGTATTTAGATTGATTTAATTTCACTTATATTAATGGTGTTCTGTAATACTCGCCCATAATTTTTAAATTCCTTGTCAAAATTTGTGTATGTTACAGATTGCTAATTAAAAGCATAGGAAAAACAAAGCCATTTAATTTAGTGTTTTCTTTTTTATGTTATGTTTCATTATTTAACGTTAACTTCTATTCAGGTATAAAAGTATTATGCTATAATGAAAAGAGAATGTCTAGAAAAAAATAAATAGCGTTAATAACATTTTTATCAGCAATAATAGGAAAATTCCATTCTCAATTAATTTGAACTTCATATGCATATTAAAGATGTTCTTATTTTTACTGAAACACTAGTCATTCCTTTTTCTACAACCATCTTTAGAGTCTTGTATATGCATATTTTTTATTTAGAAAAAACTGGTCTGCTTAAAAATAATGCTAGTCTTGAAATAAAATAAATAACAGGAAAAAATAATAATAATAAAAAGATCTCATTTAGTACTAAAACCAAGGCGTTAGTCATCCAGGCATCTTTCACCTAGAACTTAATTACAAATGTAACTATTTTTGTATGTTATTGTTTGTGAAGCATTAACTTACAAATTTTTTTCTATCATAGGGTAAAAATTGCTCACGCTGCTTGTATAATAAGCATTGTTCTGGTTGTGAAATTACTCGAATCGGTGATATCAAACTGCATCCTGGTGATAATATTGCTGTTAGGTATGTCGATCTCACTGCTGAAAATATAGCTTCTGCATCATATGCTGTAGAGCACAAGTCAATGCAACAGACTCGACATAAATCCGAACTTGATATTTATGACTGCCTAGAATATTTCAGTGAAAGGTAATTTTAAATTTCTACTGATGCAAAAATAAAATAATAAAAAAAATAATGATAATAATTTAAAATAATTAAATGTCCATTCTTTGTAGTGCCTCTCTCATACTATGTTTTGTTCTTTTTTTTTAAAAAAAAAAATGTTTATTCTTAAGTAAGAGTTAAGATGTTTATTTAGAAAAAAGAAGTGCTTTGAAAGTAAAATGCATGCCTTAAACATTCTTTTCATTTAAGTGGCTTTCTATATTCAATAAAACTCAAGATTCATTAAAGCTGCTTGGTGCCATGACTATCTTTTACTTTTTGTGTTTGTGCACTACATAAAAAAAGTGTTAATTTCGTCACATTCTTGTTAGCATCTACCAAGCTAATTATATTGATAATGCTACTGGAGAGCACATCAGACATTACCGTGTACACAAGCAGGCCATGATCGTAAAAACAGAATAGTTAACAAATTATTTAAATACTATTTAAGAACTCAATTTCAAATTTGTTTTGTCTGTCACTCTCTAAAGAATATGTAAAGGTGTTTCAAAGTGGTGCTCCACTTATACATATTTTACTTAACAAACTGTTCTCTTAAATTGAAGACTTTCGGCTTTATAAAAGCTCAAAAATTAACTCCTTGATGTGGTAGAGAGAGTGATCACTTACCTACAAAATCTATATTTGTGGGAGGCAATGTAAAAATTAAAAAAAAACTAGACATTTCTGTCTCAGGTGGTTACTGTAGAGAAATTCAAAAGGAATGAAGGTAGCTAAAGCATGTCTGGTGTGTTCAAAAACATTACAGCGAAAGATGCCATTCTTGATAACTGGCTATTAAATATAGTTTCAGCAATTAATCCTTGTCCACTTTCTTCAAAACTTGTGTAAGATCTTCCTCACCTGGCAAACAGTCAAAAAAGGAGGCATGTGTTCTGGAAATCCAATACTACCCTGCTGCCAAGCTACGTTAACCTGAACAGAATATAAAAAACTAGTGGGTAAAAATAGAAAATTCTACAAAGTTTCCACTACCATCAAAAATTCACACACTTTGCTCACTACTACCCCCAGGCGAATCCAGTTGCAGTATTATGGACTCTATTATAATGTTAGGGTCAAGCAAGCTAAATTTGGAATTATTTGATGCTATTCAAACACTTAAGTATGAATTTACAGCTGAAAAGAAAACTTCAGTTGAGTTTTACCACAACTTCTTGCATGGGTCAATTAATAAAAGCCTGTGTATTGTTAAGAGATCAGCATACTTAAATTACCAGAATAACATGGTTTTAAGAAGAAAAAATAGTGTGTTAGACAACTAAACATCTCTAATGAAAAGTTGGTTTCAAACAGCAAATAAAGTGTCTGCGAGACCTACAAAATTGCAAAGAACTGTTCACTTAAAGAAAATGATTTCATTAAAGAGCAATGTTCCTTCTCCTTCAACTAAGCATTCAATTGGTAAAAATGGCAGTGAAGAAGCAAAGAACAGTTCCTTTAAAGAGTATATTTTCTTCTTTAAATAAGCATAGATTTAATGTGAAAATTACTAGTTTTAGATACCTATTAAATAAGTTTATTTTATTTGTTCTTTACTTGGCATTTCTTATAATTGAAATTTAATGAATACTAGTGTTTTCAGAATAATATTTGAGAAATAACATTTCTAAATAATTGAAATGTAATTTATCTATGGTGGGAAACGTTTCATTGCTAAAAATGATAAATTACCCCTTTTTTGGCAAATTTTAATTTTAGTACCTGTCACTTCTTTTTTTTTTAATACTTAGTTTTAGATTTTTTCTCGGCTTTCTTTTACTCTAATATCAAATTACAATCCTCTCACATTTGATTAAAGTACTGATTATTTTCATCTAAAGATAATATAAATTAGTTTTAACAACTTTTTAGGGAGAGTCTAGATGCAGATAGTCCATGGTTCTGTCCCGTTTGCCGTCGAAATCAACAAGCCACCAAATCCTTATCTGTATGGAAGTTTCCTCAGGTGCTAATTATTTATCTTAAACGGTAATCAAATTTTCTCTTTATTATTTAATGTTTATTTCAGTCTATAAGCCATTCATTAATAATATTTTACATGTAGACCAGCTACTCAGTTAATAAGTGTAACAAATACTATAAATAAAACTTTTAATGAGTTTTTAAGCAAGCATCTAATGGTTGGAACAAAAACTGTTTTTCCTTCTAATGGTACAACAATTTTTGTTTTCATTTCATATCTTTCACTTTATCTTATAGATGTTTAACTTTTGAAGTTAGAGTACATTTTTGAAAATTTTTATCTGATCATTATTTATTTTACTTAAGAAAATAATCTTTTTATCATTTATGATTAATAATTTTTTTATAAGAATATAAGAACAGGGCATTTTTTATTTATTATTTTCATTAGTCAGTGACCGTAGTACCAGATAAAAACTTAAAGTATCTGCAAGCTCATAATATTTTTGATACTAGAATAATTTTATTAAATATATTATAACTGTTAACTATTTAATTTTTTTATTTATTCTTGACTAAAAATATATGTATATACATGCACATTAACAATAAGAACATTAGAGAAAGATTAATATTAATAGTTGTGCATAGAACTACATTCATATAAAGTAATTATCGTATTAAGTAATATTGATAATTTCGCTCCAAACGAAATTATATTACATCAGGATTATTTCTTTTGTGTGTTATTCTAGAAAAATTATAATAAAATTAAGAAAATGAAAATTCTATACTAACTTGGCCAAGTATGGCCAATTTTTATATAATTCACAGCCAAGGTAAAATAAATATTAAAATGTTCTACCAATAATCTTTTTTTCATTGAGACAAAATCAATACAATTTGCCGGGAAACAATCAATCTCTAATCACATCTGATTATCACTGGAAAAAAATGTTTGCCATTAGAACAAAAAATATATATATATATATTTTAATGTACTAAATACTTAAGGTTTTAAAATCTTCCTGAATCTTCTACACACAATTAAAAAAAAAAATCTAAATACTTCACTATCAATTTTATAAAAAGGAGCTTGGCAGCTATTTTCTTTTTATTTCTAATAATATGAACACTAATCATATTTATAGAATATGATAGAATTGAATAGATATGATATTGATAGATAGAATTTATAGATATGATATTGATAGAATTTCAAAAAAATTTGATAAAACCAAATTTATTTTTTGTAAAAAAATTTTGTTGCTCACATAGTGTTTTCTATTACTCAAAATAACTTTTGATTGAATGACAGGATTTTCAGATACTAATAATGCAATATTAATAGGTCAAAGGTTAGATCTTAAATGTGTTCATTAATTAATAGAAACAATATTTTCAATTACAATGTTCAATGGAAATTGTCCTTTCTCAGAATAAACACGATTGATCACATTTAGTTTTCTTATTTTGTTTTCTGAAAATTGTATTTTCTCTTTGGCATATACAGTGGGTGATCGGTTAACAAACACTTTCAAGAAAGATTTTTTGTGTTCCAACAACGAACACATATTCAAATAATGAACAACGCGAATTCTAATGAACACTTCTCGACCTGAAAAAAAAAAATTTATTTATCATTTGTTATCATTGCATACAAAATAAGATCACTGAAAGGAGAAATGTTTAAAGCATGCTCAGTATTGATAATTACCGAATGAAACTTGAATTAACGATGAATTTAAAGATCATTCAATAATTATTATTATGACTAAAATCAATACACACTTAAATACTTCAGTTTCAATTTGAATATCAATATTTTCTGACAGCTGATAAGTTATGGGCGAGTGGATTTGCTAACATGGCGAATAAATTAAGCGAATTCTTAATTTTTTCAAACAGTGAAGACTATAAAATACAAAGGTGCCGATGACGCGCTACCGCCGTAAAAATATGTGAAATATGAGAAACGGACTAAAAATCGTTTTTCATCTCTCCTGAATTATGTTGCTTACAATGCACCAGGACACCCAAAGGATCTTGAAGATAATTTGTTGACAGACTTTCCCTGGTTGACAGTTCAGTTTTTACCTCCGAATACGACTTCGCTGATACAGCCGATGTATCAGGAGGTTATTGCGGCTTTCAGGAAATTGTACACTTGCACGCTGTTTCGTCGGTGTTTTGAAGCAAGCCAATTCTCCTCAACAATGACTTTAAAAAAGTTTTGGAAAGAAAAATTTGACATTCTTGAAGCTATTCATATCATTCAAAAGGCGTGGTCAGAAGTCACACAGCGACAGTTCATTTCTGCTTGGCGGAAGCTGTGTCCACCCTTCGTTCAAGGAAACTGAGGTGATCAGGGAGGCACCTCTGAAATTATGGATGAAATTTTGACAACTGCTAGAGATATGGAATTGGAGGTGAACAAGGATGACATAGAAGAGCTCATAATGGGACATGAAGATGAACTGACGACAGAAGAACTCCAAGAAATTTTGAATGAAGAACACCAAGAAACACAGCGAAATGTGTCTCCTTCTGAACAAAAGGAAGACGAAAGTGGACCAATGCCGACATCTGCCATTAAATATCTTTCGAAAAAGTGGGAGGATGTCAGAGCAATGGTCTTAGAATGGCACCCAAACCTTGCTGATGTCAGTAAGATTGGGGATCTTTACAACGACAATGCTATTAATTACTTCCGGAAAATCCTGAAAAAGAGAGAAAAGCAATCAACATTGAACATGTTCTTCAACGCCCCATAAGCAAAAAATGAAAAGGACTGGCTAATATGCAAGGCTATATGTATATATTATTTTTTAAGAAACTTACTAAGAAATTATACATTTTTTAAAATTTAATTTTTAGGGTCTCCTGAACGAATTAATCGATTTCGCATAGAAGTCTATGGTGAATCGATAATCGGTTAATGAACAATTTGGATAGCGAACATAGTCTTGGAACAGATTATGCTCGTTAACCGATCACCCACTGTATATTAATTGCATAATTTTTTATAAGATTGGATTGTCATTGCTCACGCAACTAAATAAATACATTAAAACATATTATATTATTTATATCATTTAAATGCTCAATTTGCATTTTAATATTGCAACAGAAAGTATATCCATGANATAGTCTTGGAACAGATTATGCTCGTTAACCGATCACCCACTGTATATTAATTGCATAATTTTTTATAAGATTGGATTGTCATTGCTCACGCAACTAAATAAATACATTAAAACATATTATATTATTTATATGATTTAAATGCTCAATTTGCATTTTAATATTGCAACAGAAAGTATATCCATGAATATAATACAAAAAGGCATCCTTTCTGAAAAGTCATATAGTTTTATTTTTGATGCAATTCTGCCTGGTTTAACTTTGCATTTGTATTTTTATTTATATGTGTGCCTGGTGTTTGTTTTTATTAAATTTGTGACAAGGTTTTCTTATCTTTTCAGTTTTGTCTTTCATGATTTTATGAGCATCAAAGTTGAAGATAAGGTCTCATATCCATTAGAAGGTTTAGATTTATCCTCGTTCTCATCTGGACCATTTTCTGAAGATCTCATGTATGATTTGCAATCTTGTGTGTGCCACTTTGGTGGTAAGTTATTTAAAAAAATTTATATTACATTCAAAATATTCTAGTTTATTAACATTATTTCCAAATAGTGCAATAAGTTATCAAACATCATGACATCAGTAAAATTTTCTAATATGAAGACAATTTTATTTCTTTGTCATTCCCACTTGAAATGGAAATAATCAAAACTTCAGTTTTTAATATTCTGTTTTAAGAACTCTTCTTTTATGTACTAAATATTAGTATTTACTTTCCATTAACTATTTTTAATCCTGTGCATGTGGGACCGGGAAAGCATGGTTGGCACGTTTGTGAGAACGGAATTTCCTATCCAGCCAGCCGAAGACTCCCCTTGTCATAAATGATGACTGGTTCACGTTAAATCAGACGGATCACTAAGTCCTCCATGTTTCCATTACAAATTATACATCTGGAGGTATTGAATTGGAGATAGGTCCTCTGTTTCAGGTCAAAATTACGATCTGTGGATGTATGAATGGGTCTGCCCTAGAAATGGGTGAGGCAAAAGTCGAATTCTTGGCCATAGCTGGAGCCACTAGAAAGCAAGAACAATCGCACCCCCTCTGTCTTAAAGACCGACAGCAACAATCCCGTTCATGTTTCTTTAAGTTAGCAGTCTTATCAAACTAATGCCTGGTTTGCAGTATTTCAGGTTTATTTTCGTGAATTAAAAATATTTACAGGGATAGAGAAAACTGGGAATTATCTTATTTTATTTTATAACCGTCGCCCAATTTTATGGGTTTACGACTACTAATGTTCAACTCCGTCTCCTTGTAATTTTGATCCCAATCCAGAAGACAAGGGAACTCCTGGATCAAGTATTGGGAGAAATTTGCCTTCATGGAGGACTTTTTGAGGGTGCTAACCCGCATTTACGTTACATGGGGAGGAAGACCACAAGAACCTCCCACGGTTAGCCTGTCGGCAAGGGGACTCTAACCCATGATCCCTCTACCACCGAGGATATTTTACTTCAGCACTGTGGTCGGTGCAAGCCAGAACTGGGAATTATCAGGGAATTTATTGATTCGGGATATTGCAGGGAATGTCTCTAAACTCTTAGTAAAACAGAGAAAAGTTTTAAAACAAGAAGCGATCACCTACTGCTTTAATCTGCTAGCAGTGTTTTACAAAGTATGATGCAAACTAGTTTTCTCCCTTTTTTTCCCCCAGTTATAGCTATGGTCCTAGAGTTGCTGGCATCATTTCCTATTTAACACCATTGTGTGGGACTTTTCCAAGCTGCTTAATGAGAAGGCAAAGCCAAGGGATGAGGGCTCATATCCACCTTGAAATAGAAACATTTTTCAATTGTTTGTTTTTTACTTTTTTATTTATGTTACTCTTTTAAATATTTGAGCGATATCTTTTTTCCCTGAACAAAAAGTTTTTTTTTTTTTCACTACTAAAAAATTATAAACGAACAAAATAATAGTAAAATCGAGAAGTTATTTTATTTTGTTTTTATTTCTCCCCTATAGGGTGCACATATATTATGCTTAGAATGGGTTTAAATTTTTCTTTTTCCATGAGGTTGTAAAAGGGAAAGCCACTTTTAGTATAGTCGTTTACCTCTCACTAAAGTAGTCACATATTTTGATCCTGATGTTGCAACTATGACTGATTTAGCTGCATCACGAATAAAATGTCTACTAACGATTTTACTAGGAAATGAATCAGTCAATGGTCTGACAGGACATAAAGCCTAATGTGAGTATAAAAATGCATGCTATCAAGCTCATATTTTAAAACTGAAAAAAATTTAGTAGGAATGAGAGCTGTTTTGGTGTGTTGAAACACATTAAGGATTCAGATAACATATCCAAAGTTATAAAGTTTGTCATGAGTCTCATGGTAATGCAAATGTTGAGAGAGGTTTCTCTGTTAACACACGTTTCTTGGAAATTTCAAAGATGAGATTATCGAAGAATGGTATGAAATACAATTATTTCCACTGTCCAATTCTTTTCGAAATATTAATTTTCTGATTAATAAAAGTTCAGAAGAAGAAAAAATTTTGTGCACGCAGAATAGGAAAATCTGACAATTAAAACATACAAAATTAAAATAAGAGAGAGAGAGAGAAACAGCATCAATTATGAAATAGTTAGAAACAAACATTTCAAAGATTAAGGAAGATACCACCAAAGATATAAATATGGACATGGAACAGATTGTTTCTCTAAATAAATACGTTTTAAATTAATAAATATTCGTTAGAATTTTGAACACGGGTTTCTTATTTTTGTTTATTTATTTATATTTATACAGGAAAGTAACATTTCATATTGGCAATTTTATTATAATATACGTAATATATTTAATACACATTTGCAGTAGTGACTGTTGGTGTACCTTATTTTCGAATGCATGTTTATATTACAATATTAATCTGCCCATATTATTTGATTTTTCTCTATTTGATTACGTATTTTAAATAACATATTTTTTAATTTATAAAAATTGAATTTTAAATATCGTGTATGATGCGGGGTAACTCTTGAACTTACAGGGAAGGAATTTGAAAATTCACAGTGGGCATCCTGATTTAATTAAAAATGTGTACTTTTTACATTATACCCCTATATATAATATGTTACAAGCAACTAGTTTTATTTTTATTGTATGAATTCTGTTGTTTTCTGATTAATTGATGATAAACTTATCTAATTGTGTCGAAAAATTGGGTTCTACAATGCTTATTCTGTTCTATCAGTTTTTATTTTTATTTTATTTCTTTTTTTCTTTTTATAAATATTCCATATTTTATAATAATAAAACTTATCCTAAAACTAATTAAATTTTTTTCCGCCTTATACTTTAAAAGGTGTTAGTGCTGGTCATTACACTTCTTACTCAAAACATGCTACAAGTAATGAATGGTACTATTATAATGATGAGAATGTTAAAAAAGAAGCTCCAAATACAGAAGAGTGTGTTAATGAATATATTTTCTTCTATCAGAAAAGGTAAGTTTGTAACACCCTTAAAAAAGTAGTTATGGTTTTAATTAATAAAATTTTTAAAGATGGGTATGTACTGATTTTTATTTTTATAAATCAGATACAACTAAGTATCAGTTGCAAAAATCCGGTACTACAAGTATGAAATACATATTTGCCATTATTTAGATCATAAATAAAAGTGGGAATTAAAAAACCTAAGTAAATGTGTTGACATAAAATAGCAATAATTTTTTAACCCCGGAACTTTTTAGACGATTCCCGCTTAACTTCGTAAATCACCTCAAATTTTCCGGAACTGTCATTTTGTTGCTAAATCGGAGAAAATGTCACCACATCAAGTCTTCCATTAAAAATATATTAGCCTTGATTTTCTCTCTAAATTACATCAGAATTATGAGACTCTCTTTCAAATTTTCTAATTAAACTTTATTTCATCATTAGCTTTCCAAATTTTTTCTAAAAATTTTTCCCCATTTTCGATTTATAAAAATTATGAAGAAAGGTTATAGAAAAATTTTGTGAGTATTTATTTCTTATGTTTAATATATCACTCAGTGGCAACACTTAAAAAAACATGCGTTTTGAACTAAGAACAGATGTAAATATGAAAATGCACATTCTTTTCAGCAGCAATACTAGCACAACTCATAATTCAACTTGAAGGTAATCTTCGTTTAAGCAAACTAAAGCATTTCTTATGCATTTTCCATAGCAATGAAAACTTTAAACCCACTTGTCTCAAAACATGATTTTTTCAGTTGTGCTGCTATTGCAGCCCATAAGCGATATAGTTGCTCCCATGATAAGATTTATTTTCAAATATCATTGTAACTTAGGTAACTATAATTGTAATAGAAAACCGTCAGACCGTAAACACATTATTTTAAGGGAATAAAAGATAAAAAATTTATCTTAATGGATTTCAATTTTTCAAACAGCATTCATTAATAATCTTTTTACCTACAAAAGTAAATTCCTAAACTGCTAAATTAGAACTTTCTGATTGTATTGCTGTTTAAAAAGTGAAACTCAAGCTAGACAAGTAAAAAAAGTTAAGCCTTAAAGGTTACGCAATCTTTTCATAATGGTTTATTAATAGGACTTTAATATTTTGCCAAAAATGTATAAGTTTACCCTTTTCAATAAAACTTATTTATTTAAAACCTTCCTAAAATTGAAAAAAGCTTTTTTTATTTATTATAATGTGTTACACAGTAATAGCATTACAATAGGCCACTAAGTTTTATAGTTATAAACTTTGCCAGTTGTTTAATTTGACAGTGTATGCATCTGGGTCTGAGTTTTGATATGAAAGAAAAAAAGTTTAGTTTTATTTAAATAACTCGTTTGAATTAAAATGTATTATTATTCTTACTTTTCAGGTAGCATTTCAGTGCATCAACCTGAAATGTAGCTATAAGCTCAGAAGGAAAATGTAATTTGATGAAAAAAATTTTTAGAAGTCAGTACTCACTTGCAAGTCCAAGGTTCATTAGATTGTAAATGTGTGCTTGGTGTTGCAACAAAATGGGACTAATGTTTAAAATATTCTGTCAACTTTCTTGTCTTTATGAATCAAGCAGTATTATATTTTGTATGAATTTAATAGGGTACAGATTTTAAAAAAAAATAAGGCTAGTTAATAATTGAATTATCAGATGTCTCATAATTTTCTTAAATATTAATTTAAATTACATTTAAGTATTCATTTAAATGTAATTTTGTTTGTTTATGAAATAATTCCTATAAAAATTAAAGCTCATGTAAATAACTTAAATGTGTGTGAATCATTTCCATTAAATACCTTAATATAGTAGCACCTATTCTATTAGTAAGTATATTATTTTGTGTAATTTAATTTTCATATTTAGATTAAAAAATATTGTCAATGATGCTATCATTTTTTTTTCCAGCTATTATAAAATTGTTTGTTTACTTTGTGTCTGAAAAAGAAATATCTGTACTCTGTATTCATGCGTTTTCTCAGTGCATAAAAATAACTTTAAAAAATGCTTTATTTATTTAGTACAAGATAAATGATTTTAAAAAAACTAATAAATCCTATGTGAAAAAATACTTAAAAAGTTTGTACTAAAAGAAGATAACTTTTTAGTTGAAACGGTTATTAAAAGCATGCTATTGGTGTATCGCTATATATATAAGTGCAATGATCAACATCAGTATGTTTTAACAGAATATCCACATAATTTATTACATTTCATAGTAATAATATCCAAAATATATAATTTAATATCTCCTAATTGCATGATATACAAGCATGGGATACATTTTTCTAATGTAGCACAGCTTTTTATAGCCAAAATGTCTGGCATTCTTAGAATGATACAAAATCAATCATCTTAACGTCATTAATAAAGTAAAGCTATTTTGCCCTCTTTCCTTAAATTTTACGTTATCCTGTCTCAAGGATATATTTTAAAACATCCAGTGTGTTTCTTACAGTTCATTAAGTTTATTGTTTACTAGTGAAACTTATTCTCTAGTTAAGAGATTATACCTAAATGCAAAAATACATTAGAATGGTTAACTGATCTTAACTCATAGCTTTGTGTTTATTTATTGATAGCCTTAGTTCTAAAAAAATTATTTTATTCAACTGATAACCATTTTTTCAAAAAACCAGGAACTTAAAAGGAAGGGAAACTGTTCGAATGCATTAAGTTTAAATTCAGATAAACTGAAAATAGTTATTGTAAAAAACAATCAAAAATTTAAGTCTCCATTACTTCTAACCTTAAAAGGAAAATTTTCATGTACCTCGATGAAAGACATATAAAAAAAAACTCATAACTGCTGTTTACTTTTTGACTTTTAACTTTTTTTTTTATTCACAAATTAAAGCAAAAATAATTATAGAAACTTTCCCAATATGTTTGGTCTTGTATGCTAAAAAAAATATTTGTCGTGTTATTTTGTATGACAAAAAAATTTTGATTTTAAGACATAGAAGCATGGTGTGGAAAAGACTGTACTGTATGTTCAATATTTGTCCATCCAAAGCATTGCAAATTGTGTTCACTTGTAGTCATCCTTATCTAACTATTAACTTCATCAACAAATTGTAATCTTTATTTATGTCATCTGTTATGTTATTGACTATGTGATATATGTTTTAATATAAATAAAGTATGGGTTCCTTTTTTCATGTTAAATGCTTAGAATAGATAATAAATCATTTTTCAACATTTTAAAATTTACTTGTTTATTTTATTCAAGACATAAAGACATTTTTTTTAAAAAATTGCAATGCATTGCAAATCACAATGCAATTTACTGATTCATGGTGCATATGATATAAATTTAACAAAATTTTAATGTCTTTTTTCTAATCTATTGAATCCTCTTTGGTCTAGTCTTCTTTCTTAAATTTAAACTATCTGATGAAGTTTCTGTAGAAGATTGAGCTTTCCCTGGATTGGAAAAAGATGAAAGTAAAAGAAAAAGGTTTGTGAAAAGTGGTATGAGCTTCGTATAGTTGTATGCTAATATGAGACATATAATTGTAAAAGGTAGCGCTAAAAATGAGCCTTGAGTTACTTCTTGTTCAACTGATTTAACTCTTGGTTGGAATGTCATAGTAAAATGATAAAATGTTGTATTGGCACAAAATGTAACAGATGGTTGCTCTAAGAAATAAGAATTGCTTGGTAATGATGATTCCAACTGTAAGGTATACACTTTGTTATCTATTGGCATTGCAGGCAAATAAAAGAAGTTACTTTGTCCTAATGTCAACGAATGCACTACTTGATCAGGAATATCTTCTCTATATAAGCGAACCTTGAAAAGAGAAAAGTATATTTACAATTCAAAAAAATAGAGATCTATTTATAATCATTTAGTGATCAAAAAGATACTTGTTTTAAACATGTATTTTTGAAAGCAAACTAAATAGTTTCCTACTTAACTCTCTTGAAGACTTTTCTTAGCGGCAGTGTTAAGTTCTTAAAGGTACTTATTTTTGATTTACGTTTTTTAAAAGCCCTTAAAGGTGCTTTTTTTATTCGGTGTTTGTAAAACGTGCTTAATTTTCTATTTTTTAAAAATATTTTTTTTTATTTTCCGTATCGCTTGTTGCTCTAAATTACAAAAAAATAAAGCATTATTTTCACTGCAATATTTATCAGAAACTAGTTATATCATCATGATTATGTCAAGTTTTTGAAAATGTTATTGATTTTATGTATATACAATTAAATACTTTAAATGATAGAAAAAATAATTTTTATTGTTGCACAGATCCTAATTATGATTTTTTTTGGAAGGTGATTAAAAATATTTTTTAAGTGCTTGAAAAGTACTCAAAAGGTGTTTATTTTTTTATTGAAAAACTAGCTAAGCGCCCTGATTGAACTGAAACTCGCTATAAAAGTTTTTAATTCTCAATAAACATAACCTTGTTATTTTCTGATTTTTACTTATAATATGTAAGACATTTACTTGTTGCCAAATTAATTTTGCTAAACCAAGAAACAAAATTTTGAAAAAACTATACATAAATGTACAAGTTACAAAAATATTGGCATTTTATAATGCTGATTTATATATTATTGAAACTAAGCTACTGATACACAATCTGTTTATGACAATGATACGTTAATAAAATAAAACTAAATCCATAATAAATGTAAGATTGGCCCATCTTTAATTAAAAATCTAGTATTTTATTTTAGACACCTGTATAAAAATATTTAAAAGTCTGAAAGTGAAGACCCAACATTACTAAATTACGTTTAAAATCATTCATATATATAATCTAAAACAAGTGTTTTCATAACCTAAAAGGCAAAAACTCGAAAACAAGTCTCTTAAAAGTGCTAGGTTTGCCACCACAGTTTAGATTTATTATATTTTAAAGTGTATTGGCTAAGTGAATCTGACAAATTAATAATCAGAAAAAAAACATAACTGATATATATTATAAAACTAAGCATTTATGAGAATTTTTAACCTGTTAAGTTAGACTATTTTTTACAATTTTAACAAAAGAACATGCAATGCTTGACAGTTAGAAAATGGTCTAAGAGTAAATAGTTCAATGTATTATATGCAAAAAGTAGTACTGGTTTGAGATTTTTTATTCACAATACAATTATTGTTACTAATTTTTAATGCCATTAAAAATTTTTTAATAAGTTTGGATTATGATGCTTATTTAAATTAATATACTTATTCAAAGCAAAGCCTATTACTGAAAATATCTCAGAATAATTCAGTATCTGACAGATTTATTCAACTTCATTTGCTCAGGAAGCAAAAACGTATCTCCCTATATTAGTTAATAACTCACTTAAAATTTGAAGCTTAACTGATGTAATAATAATAAACATGATTCAAATAAAAACTGCATAATTACTATATCATAAAATCAATCACATGGTATGTTTTGTTGGAATTCTAATTAACTCATGGGAAACAGAAAATATATATATACAAACACACACATTTATCTACCGGCATATAAATATATATGTACATATATGCTAAGCATAAATACAAGTATAGGTAGGAAAATATTTTGTCATATTGATTTTGAGAAAGATCATAATCAAATCACTGCGCTTCCCTATTTATGTTAGAGATTTTTTAAAAGAAAATCTTACTAGTCTTCTTGTTTGCATGATACAAGGGAGTATTTAACTATATATAGCAGATTGTATCTGCTTGTTTCCCAACGGGATTTCTTATTTCCTTAAGAAAAAAATATTTATGATAAAGTTTCGTTCTGAATAATGAATTAAGAAAGAAAATGTAAACAAAGGAGATAATATAAAGAGCTTATGTATTGATTTATATATTGACAAGAGAAAAAAATATCAATTTACTTGCAAGTTTTGAAATTGTGTACCACAAAATATAAAATACTTACTTTTAAAGTACTTAAATATTCTTGATTTGTGATAACATTTCCACTTACATCCAACTGGCCATAGTAACGAAAGACTATCAACCTCACTCCAGTTATGTCCCCATCAGAAACCTAATTGAGTAATTAAGTTCAAACAATTATAAATATTTGCATATTTATAGTTCTATAACTCAAAATCTAATACGGTTACAAGATTTTGAACTAGATAATTTAAAGAAAAATTTTGCTAGTTTTCAACAAGTATACTACCAAGAATAATAATAAAAAATTGTCTTCATATACTATGTAAGTATATTATATGTTTTTAAAAGTTGGAGAAGCATTCTTACATGCCTCTTTGAACTTTTTTAATTAATTTATTTATAACTGGTGAAATAAATATTAAAGAAATATTTTATTTTTTTTGTACTGGTACTAATTTACCTGTTGCAGTTTAGTTTAAGGTGATTAAAATTTAATTTTTACAATTTAACTTATGTGACTCGGTGTAAAACTATAATATAATTAAAAATTATAATGGGAAAAAATATCAATAATTTAAAACAGAACTATCCATGAATGAAAGTGGTGCTCACAACTTGTGCCAATTACATCAAAAATACAATGCTCAAAACAACAGGATATTGTAAGCCTTGTATAAAATAAAGGTATGTATAAGCAAATGTTTTTTTTTTTATATATTTTGCAAAAAAATGGAAGAAGATAGTCATAAATGCAAATTTTTCGTATTTTCAAACTTGCAGTATGCAAATTTTGAGTTTGATCTTGAAGACAATGCTTTAGCTGCAGCGAATTTGATTTGGCTTTCAACTTAATGTAAGACAAAGCGGAAAAGAATGATCGACATTCAGTAATCGAAATGTTCGATGAGTGTGCTGTCTCAATGCAAGTCATTTAACCAAATCAGAAACAAGGAGAGTTGTTGGCTAGTTAGAGGGGGGGCATAACACAAGTCAAAGTAGCAGAAGCCATTGGAGTTTCACAAAGTGTGATTTCCAGGATCTGAAACCGTTTTGGGGAGACTGGAAATGCAGGCCGAAGATGTGCAACAACGCCCAATGAAGACCGTTATTTAACGCTAATGGCTCTGAGACACCAAAATGTGAATGCCACTCTTCTTCAACAACACCTTCGCTCAGCTACTGGCACCACAGTTTTGACACAAACTGTCCAAAACCACTTTTCGCTGTAGGTCTGTATGCTCGCCGACCAATGGTGTGTATCATGTTAACAGCAAAACATCATTGCACCTGCAGGAAGTATAACAGAGCATGTGAACTGGAGGAGAAATAAATGGCGCAGTATTCTTTTTCTGACGAGTCTCATTTTTCTGCTCATCCTGACAATAGGCGTATTTTCATTTGGAGGGAACGTGGCACTAGAAACAAACCTGCGTTTATGCACGAAAGTGTAAGATTTGAGGGTAGGGGAGTGATGGTCTATGCTGGCATGACCATTGATGGGTGCACCGATATCCATATTATTTGAAACGGAGCTCTAACCGATCGCCGATATAGGGATGAGATCCTGAAACCTATTATAATCCCTTACGCTGTAGCAATTGCAGATGACTTCATGTTAATGGACGACAACTGCGGCCACATTGTGCTAACTTAGTGAATGATTTCCTTTTGGAGGAAGGAATGATACAAATGGATTGGTCAACGTGTTATCCGGACATGAACGCAATGAGACATTCTAGACACCCCCACAAACTCTCCAAGAACTGGAAAGAACTCTTCGGGAGGAGTGAGACAGAATACCCCAGTCCCTCATTAATAACCTCATTGACTCGATGCCTAAAAGGTGTTCATTGCTAGCCGCCCGAGGAAACCATACCCCTTACTAAAAAGGATTTTCTTTTAAGGAAACATCTTTTTTCATTTGTTTTTCTCATAACCCCAAATTTTGTTTCTTTCCTTTTGTACCGAAATGCTCAATAAAATGCATTTTTTTCCTGCCAAACAAATGTCATTTTTATATTGTATAGCCTACTGTCTGTCGATAATGTATCAATCATTCAAAACAATTCTCCAGGTGCAAGATCAACCCCAAACCTCAATATCCTTTCATTGTTTTGAGCAGTGTATTTGTAGTATTTTGATCATTGTTTTCGACAATTATCAAGAATTTCAATAGATCTCTTTATTCCAAAGATACCACTTGAAACTGAAAATCCAGTTACTGCTTAACAATGATTGGCTCTTCTATTTAGATGTGTATTAGATAGCTTTTTTATGCTAAAGTTTATAATTATTTTTTTATAAATATTAGTCCTAAAATTGGAAAACTTTTAATTTTTATAATAAATTCTTATTTTGAAAAAATTTTACTATGCACATCTACTATATATTTACATGAAACATAGCCATTAAAATATTTGTATGTCAAAAATAATATCAAAAGCTTTCATTACCTAAAACTGATTTATCTTTTCTATTTTTATTTATTTGTTCATTTATTTTTATTTATTTATTTATTTTGAATATTCCATTCATCACATCTCAAAATCAGTTACAGTTTTATAAAATTATTTAGATAATATACAACAGAAAAAAATCTTAAGTCACAAACATACATTCTTCATACGTTACTAAATGTACACATATGTTCACTGTAAGAGTGATGAATTTCAAAATTCCCCGCTTCAATTGCTAAAAAAGTTAAGTATTAAAAACAAATTGTTAAGTCAAAAATCATTACTACTGATCCAAAAATAATTGGGATACTAGGAATAAAACATTACTTTATGCAAAACAAAAATGTCACTACACAAAAAAAAAAAATTTTTGCGAGAACATTTATTAAAAGGAAACTGTACCTTTACTAAAAGCTCTTTAGGTGTTGATCTTTCAATATGCTGATTAACTTCAGTTCCTGGCTTTAAATGCAACATATACTCACATCCAGGTTGGAGACCTCGAATGCGAAATGCTCCTCCAGATTCACTGAGAGCCTCTTCTTGGTATTGACTACAAGCTCCTTCTTTAACACCTACAGCTTCCACTGCAACTCCTATTTCGGCTTCACCCGTAAGTGATGTAACAACTCCATATAAACTATAAGCAACTCGTTTACCCCTGTAAAAGATCAAACTCTTACCTTATTATTTAGCATATTATCTAAGAGTTGTTTTCTGTATTCATCAGGGGTGATTATGACACAAAGTGAAAAACTTTATTATATCAAGATATCAATTTAAATACTCAGGGGTGATAGTGAGCCTAACTCAAAAATCCTGAAAATTTCTTGAGCAAAATCATTAATGACGCTTTTCAAAAAATTTATTTCTTAATAAATTTAAATCATTGATATTTTTAAAACACGAAATTCTAAATAAATTATATGCAGCATAATTTAAATAAATAATTATGTATAAGTTTACTTTTATCTCTATTGTATCTCATATTTGTAAATATTCCAGAAGAAATATTTACAAATGAAAGCGATGACAAGTATAAATTCCAGTTCGAATATTTTTAAATGAAATATGCAAGAATTTTTATACATAAATGTGATCAATGATTTCTTGAAATTTCTGTACCTTATATTTCCAGATCGTGGTTAGAAAAAAATCTGGAAATCAGGATTTATTCCGAAGCACAATCATCTCTGAACACTATGCATGTTTTATATAATTTTTTGACAAAGATTTAAAACTAAACTACTTAAGAATTTTACACCTTTATAGAAAAAATCGTGCGAATATGAATCGCGATCTTGGATTTCAAGAATGCAAAAATACAAATCATGATGTAGGATTTATAAATCGCATACATATGAATCGAAATATATGATTTTTAGATCCCATAAATACGAATTGCATTATATGTAACTTTTAAATCACATATAAATACGAAAATCGATGTTTGATATTACAAACGCGGGAATAAGAATCGCAAGATTGAATTTTAAAAACATGTGAATACGAATAACAATAGTGGATTTTAAACTCACAAGTATAATCGAGATATTGGATTTCTAAATGCGTGAATACGGACCTCGATATTGATTTTAAAAACGCATAAATGAAAAATTTTATATTGGGCTTTCAAATCACGTGAATACAAATCACAATGGTTGATATTAAAAATGGGTGAAAAATAATCACGGTATTAACGGATTCTGGCATAGTTGAAAAGGCGAAAATTCGACAAACCAAAATAATCAAATTGGCGAAAGAATCACTTGTGTGAAAATGTTTCATCATTGCGATGCAGTGAAAGATCGCAGGACAGGTGAAAATTTTGTCAGATTAAGATTCGCGGACACAGAATTCCACAAAAATTAACATGCTCTGCTCCCAGTTTCTTTACTAGGATGAGACGAAAACCCCAGAATTCCAGGGTACACCTGGAATACAATCTCCCCCTGATTCATACTTAACAGCATCTGGTTATTAAAATTATTTAATGATAAATTATTTAATTTTAAATTAAACAAAGTTGCACTTTACTCCTATATATAACACGTTTTTCGCTTATTTAAAAATGATACATTAACATACATGACTTGGAAATAATACTATTTTTAAACTAGATCGCAATTATAATCTTTTCAAAAACTTTATTTACTAATTGATATTTTTTCCTGCTGAAAAGAGTTTTTTTTTTCCACTGAGGAAGAAATTTGTCATTTCTTCATAATTTTTCCTCAAAAGATAAAAAGAATTTAAATCAATATGCAGATATTCTTACGTGATTTCAATGTTCATTTGTGCTCCCTCTTTGATGTCTATCATTTTGGAAGGAGGGTTAAAACTAAATTCCTTCAGCATTGATCTCAGAAAATATTGACCAGGTCCCAATCCAGTAAAAGACAATTTTCCATTTTTCTGTGTTACACTGTTTTTACGATAATCTGATCCTCCCGTTAGAGAAAGCAAAACACCGGCTAAAGGTGAGCCATCCTCATTTTTCACGTGAACTACAATTTCAGCAAGCTTGAAAGCCTCAAAATGTCCCATTGTGTCAAGCGGGGTAAATACATAACCTTCGATTTCAGCTTGCACTACGTAATCACTGTCATCTTCTAATGGTCCAACAATAAACACGCCAGCCTTGTCTGTTGTGGTTTCAGCATAAATATTATCTGTTGATTTTGAAATTACTTTTATATTCACTCCTTCAATAGCTGGAGTTACACTTCCATTCAAAAATAGGCCCCTTTTTCCTATTATTTCAACAGCATTTTCCAAACAATCATCTCCAACTTTAACAACTAAGCTTGGTGGACGAAACAAGAGCTGTTTTGACAAGGCTTTCAATTCAAGATCAGAATTTGGAGGAGCAAAAACAGAGAATGTGTATCTATAATAATCCCCTTTTAAGTCCAATGGTTCCTGCAGTGAAATGATATCCTCTGCAGCATTCATTTGTTTCTTTACATGAACTTTGATATCTGTTACATTTGCTTCAGTCAGTATATTTCCTGTGACTAAATGTTTAATTGGAGATAGGTTTATCTCTAAAGGATTGCTTGTATCAAACTTAAAAGAATCTTTTTTGTATAAATGACATCCTACTGGAATGAAATCATATATTCCTTTTTCTGGTAAGCAAATTGCATTTTTAGATTTATGAAGTTCTATATCATGAAACTCACCAGAAGGGTACTTCACTTTAAATGCTGATGCATGCGTTAGTATAATAGTTGACTGAAAACCAGTCTGGTAGAGTTCAAGGTTTAGGATATCTTTATCAACAATGGTGAATTTTAATGTTTTTGACTGAAAGCACCATTCATCTTTTACTAATGAAAGAATATAATTACCTGGCAAACACTTTTCGAACTCAAAATAACCCAAATCATCAGTAATTGCTTTCAGATGAGGTCTATCATGAGACAAGGGAGCCAAATCAAGCACTATATCGGAACATTTTTCTATACAGTTCACTTTTCCTTTCACCTCGGCTCGAAACTGCTTGAACTTTATGTTCAACAATGGTTCATCAATAACTTCAATAGTTTGTTTCACAGGCATAAACTTTAAACCAAAACTTGCTTCAGTTTCCGATATTTTGGGTTCCAGAGTATATTTTCCTGGTGCTGCATGCAAACAGAATGTGAAGTCTACATTAATTTGTACTATCAGTTCTTCATTATCTTTCAGTGATTTCAGAATTAAACTTCTTTCACTACGTTCTAATCCAGCAGGATATTCTTCAATAATTAGTTGGCCACATACATAGAATTTACTTACATAAATATCTGGTAACCTAGGTGTATTAGGATTTATTTTCATTTCTTTAGATTCAAAAACTAGCAACTCTTTTTTCATTTCCAAATGATATGTCCCAGCCCTCATGTTTTCTAAGTGGTAAATTCCATTTGCATCAGATACTCCATGAATTTCATCATTTATGTACACAGAAACATTCTGCAAGCTTTTCCCTTTTGGCTTTGTACCAATCCAACCACTAACACTGAAACCTTGAACCTAAAATGAAAAGGTAAAGTACCAATTAGTTCTCATATCAGCTATAAATTTAAGTTTTAGCATCTTTAGTTGCAGATTAGATGCCTTCATACATGCAAAAATTAAACATAATTTAGAATCATCTAAATATACTGTGGCACAATAGTTGTACAATAAATTTATGGAGTGAATCTGCAGCATTATCTTCACAAATACAAATTTGCCTGCAACTTCAATGCACACAGTCAGAGATTATTATCGTAAAAAAATCAACTTAATTTGATATACATGTAGCAAAATATGCAAATATCATGTTCTTAAAATTTATGCATAAAAATTTAAAGATGTTTAAATTTAATTTGAATTTTATGCAATGATACTAAAAAATGGAATAAATTTCTATACAGTTAAGCCTACAATCAAGTAACAGAAGAAAAAAAATCCACTTTGTGGCATTCAGATTTAAAATTTTCATTGGAAACAAGTTTGGAAATGCTTAAAAAGAGCCTCAACAATTTTTACCCATATGTTTGTTTACTTTTAAAAATAAAAAGAATAATTTGCAGTGTCCTCTGCCATATTGGAAATTTTCTGCTACTAGGTATAAAATTTTGATTAAGAAATAAAGAGCATAAGAAAACAGAACTTTGTAATTTATAAGGAAAATAATAAATCTGGTGCAAGAAACATCAATAACATACTAAGTTTAAAATTAACATTTGAACTTACTTGAAAACTTTCAGGAATATGGAAGCTGCCTTCATTGATCACAAAATCTAGTTTAGGTGGTGACACATCAAACTCAATGTGCTCTCCTTTGTAAAAAGGAACTAACTTGTAGCTACCAGGAGGTAAAGAAGGAAACACAAATTTTCCATTATTGGAAGAAGTGGTGTGACATATGTATGACATGTCTAAAGTGTGGCTGAAGCCTTTTACCATATCTGTATTGCAGCCTGAGGGTGATTTAAGAGGTTTCTGAGAAAATAATAAGAAATGAACTCCTTGTATGGGTTGCCCATCACTGAATACAGAACCACTGACATCATAACCAGCTATGACAATTTTATTTCTTGTTTTATAGTTATCATCAGTAACTTGAATTTCTTCAAGTGATTGGTCAAAAAGCCAGGTCTCATGACTGCCTTCAATTTTGTATTTGCCTGGAAATAATTCAGAAAATGAATAATGTCCTCCTTTTGTACTTATTGTTTCCTTTATCACCTTTGAATTAACATCTTTTAATTTCAATTTAATCCCTACAGGACCAGTATTTCCATCTCTACTGAGAACCTGTAAAAAAAGGGCAATTAAGTTAAATCAAAAAATGGTCTGAACAGTTAAAAAGTAGATCTTGATTTATCTAATTAATTTGTTTTTTTAATTATAAGTGACTTAATAATGAAAGTGAGATTACAATTAAAATGAAATACGCCGACAAGTTTATAAGGCATATTAATATATAATATTCTTATGCATTCAGAGTGTCAAAAATAGAATACAATTGTAAAATATAAGCTAATTTCAGTAGAAAGCATAAAATAGGAGGTAATTCAATAAATTTACCTTACATCCTCAATTCTAACAGATAGATTATTCTTAAATTTGAAGTAGTCTAAAATAAATTACAATACTGCCCAAGTTTAGAGGTAATAGCAAATTTTATTATTTGAAATTATTTTTAAAATACAACACAAAGACAGAAATGAGCTTTTAAAAAATAATCAAAATGTTGTTTGCATATGCTAGAGGTAGGTATCACATATTTGATTAGTATTGCGAAAAACAAATATTGAATTTCAGAGGCCAAAATTAACACTGACCAAAACAATAAAAACCACAGGTTAAAATTAATACTCTGACTATCATATAGAATAACCTGATGTAAATATTTTCTTTTTGGGAATAACCTGATGTTCGCTTTCGAAATAACCTGATGTAAATACTGCTCCAAATCCTTCAATTGCATAATGTTGATTTCTATGTATAGAAATTAATTTTAAAAGCAATTATTCACATTATCAAGAGTCAAGTAGATTTTAACATTTTCAGAAAATGATTAAATTTAACAGAAGAAATTTTTTTTTACTAAGAAATTAATTAGTTCGTATAAATTTAGGTTAGTAATTTAAGTTTTAAGTCTATCAGGTAATTTTTTTTTCATGAGTAGTAACAAAATGCATAAATTATAATCAAATGCATTTCATTAAAATTATTTTTTTACAAATACGTAAATATTATAGCAAATAAACAAAAAGATAACTAAGATGAAAAAAATTGATATTTACTTGTCCAGAGACAGTAAACCCTTTGAAGTTAAAGTTTATATCTTGATTTAGGCTACATGGGTCAGATTTGCCATCAACATGCAATGAAACACTACTTGGTTCAAAACTCCATCCAAGAGGTGGCTCAATTTTCAAAACATAGTCTCCTTTATCATACAAAGGTATTAAATAGTAGCCATTGTGAGGAGCACAATCTGTATGATATTTTAAACTGCCGTGTTTCGTATATCTATAACGTAAAAAAACAATGAGTAAAAAATTAAATGTAAAATTGGGAATGAAATAAGCTTCTATAAAACACATACACTTATTATTTTTTTTCTATACTAAAAATACAAAAATGAAAGTTTTGGAAGAGACACCCCAATATCGAATAATATACTGAAACAAGCCAATACAAGTTAGAAAGAAAATGTCAAATCGAAAGGACTCAGAAGAAAAATTAAAACAAGCAGGAGACAAAAAAAAGTTAAAATAGAAAAGGTGAAAAACAAAGAGAGTGAGAAGAAGAAAATGGAAAGTACAAGGATAAAAACCTTAAAACAAATTTCTTTTAATAATATTTAAAAAAATCATTCACAATATTGCCTATGATTAGGGAAGTCTAGAACAGTTTCATTATCCACTGAAATGACCAAAGGAAAGTGCTATAATTGGTTTATTTTCCTCAACTTGAAAATAACAAATTAATGAATCACTGCAAACTCCCCAAAAAAAATATAACTTGACAAAGAGTTTCCATAAAAAAATGAATTTCTTTTAACTTTAACTTCATCTTTCCTTTATAGTTGAACTTTTAAGTTTCATAAAACGGTTGCAACCAGATGAATTTTTAAAAAAATTGCCAAGCCAAATAAAATGAAAAGTCGAAGAGAGGGAAAGATTCGTCATTCTCAACATACATCTTAGCAGGACATATACAATTAATTTTTTTTAAACTTTTTATAGCAAAGTATCAACAATTGTAAGTATCAACAAAAACAATTTTTATGCAAAAGTATCAACAACAAACATTATTTTTAAAAGAGGAATAAGTCCTTCCGTGTGCAAAAAAATTTTTTTTTAAATTTTCTATACGATCATGGTTACATTATAATGTCTCATCACATTATAGTGTAAAAACCATCACCCAAATTGACTAACTTGCAAATATTTTTAAAACCATTCAAACACTAAGCCTTAAAAGCTTCAAACCAATGCCCATTCCAAATTAAATTATTCCACTTTCAAAAAATAACAGTGCAAATGTTTTTATATTTTTTTATTTCTTTTCTATCTTTTCGCAATGTTAAAATTCTTCATTTCATTAAAAATACTAATTAGTATCTTTCTCACTTTTTTCTTCTTTCTAGAAATAATGTTTTCTATGTAGGATAACAATTAATATTTATTTGTTTATTTATTAGTAGAGATTCCAATCAGAGTTCATGCTTAAAAAGAAGAAAATTTTCCCCTGGCTAAAGGTTTTCCATGTAAATTTTTACAAAAATTTCAAGGTAAGAAAAAAAGCAATATTTTAATGAAATTAATGTTTAATAAAAATGTAAATTATATTTAATCCAAAAAATTGATAAGCATCATAACATTATGTAAGTTAATTTACTTTTAAATTTTAAAGATTGTAAACAATTTATTTAAAATATAAAAAGAAAGGTAAATTCAACACGTAGAAAAATATCAATGATTTAAATTTAATGATTAAAACTTGCAATTTAAATAATATAATTTTCAGAAAAATTAAATAATAATTCATTTAAAACATTAATATGAAAATCAATGATCAAGATAATTTATTTGACTTTAGATTTGGAACAGTGACAACAAAAGATATAATCATTTTAGAATTTTAAAAAAAAATTCAAGTTTTTAAACAAACTTACATAGCATTTTAAAATATATAGATCTCTGTAAAAGCAAGACTGTTTAGAATTCACAGGAAACAGATATGAAAAATTTCCAAGAACTTGATCTCAGAAGACCTGTTGTCAATTTCATTTATTTATTGAATGAAGTGCATAAACATAAAAGTTTATCCAAATTGACGGTTTAAAAAATAATTTTTTATTAAAATAATTTAATGGCCCCGGTTAAATTTTAATTAAATACTGAATTGTTAATTCAATGCAATCATTATGCAAAATATATAAGTAAAAATTACAAAGCTACTAAAATAATTGCAAACATAAAAAAGAAATTTTGAATAAAAAATATCCATCCAATTTAAAAATTTAATATTTAATTATAATTAGTAACTGAGCACAATATTTCTTTAATCAGATATTAAAAAACAGAATTTTAATAAAAAATATTTGAATTACTATACATCTTTGTCAAAAGTAGATTTAATTAGTATATGGTCTTTCTCTTCAATTTACCATTTTAATAAATTCATGATCAGTAAATTTTAATATCAATCAATTTTAAATAAAATTATACACATATTACATAATTAATTTTTTTGAAATGACAAATTTAAATCATATACGAAATCTTACTTGAATTATTTTCATAAAGCAAATCAAGAGTATTAAGAATTCAGAAAATCACAAATCCAAAAAGATAGATATGAAGTCCTGAATATTTTGCGGAATAAGTGGATGATCCCTCAGACAAAATATGGCCAGTTTAAAATTTCAGTTAACTTTTATTTTTACTCAATTAAAAGATAAAAATAATGAAGTAATGAGGCTCTGTTTCTGACATACTGACAGTCCTAAGCCCGGATGAAAAACTTTAATAATAATGAACAATCCCTGAGTAATAACCAATAATGGCATTATGATACTAATGACATTATGATAACTTGAATAATAATGACATTATGACACTAATCTATAAATAAAACAGTGCACTAACACAGTCGGTTTTCCAATAATGTGCTAGTAATAGGCTGGCTTTATCAGCAAAAAAAGCAGTGACAAAGGAAAACACTATCTTCTTTTTGAGAGGAAAAAAAAATTCGTATTTTACACATGTCCCTCCAATTGTCCGAAATTCAGGAGAGCTTCAGTTCAATTCTGGAACATGGGAGTTGCAACCAGAAATTACAAGTTAACCGGAGCTCATTCTAGGCAGGATAAACAGTGCTGCCCTTTTAGACAAAAGAATCCACCCTGTTGCCCCCCCCCCCTGAAGTAAATGAGTGCCCTGATATAATAGTTTTGCCCTTTCTTTCCTCAACCCTTCTTAGTTTTTTCCCCAAACTCTACTATGGATTTCTTAAACTTTTGTTACTTTCAACTCTTTTTATTTAGTTTGTCATTGCTGTCAATACATAGGAATACATTTATATGGGAAAGGAAAAATAGCCATCACACCCCTTGTTGCACTTGTCATTGAAAGTTTGCAGTTACTTCCACTACCATTAAATCATAATTATTAATCATTTTAATTATTAAATCATAACTACAGAAACTTAAAAACATACATTTATTATTTTATTAATATACGCATGCATTTTAAATAAATTACTAAGCTACTAAATAAATTACTACCCATTAACTCAATATATATGTTAATTTATTAATAAAAATTAGGAATTAATATGATTGCTTTGCTACTTGGAGAAGAAAAAAAATTCTTTTACTAATGNTATTAATATATGCATGCATTTTAAATAAATTACTAAGCTACTAAATAAATTACTACCCATTAACTCAATATATATGTTAATTTATTAATAAAAATTAGGAATTAATATGATTGCTTTGCTTTTAGTAAAAGTAAAGAAAAAAAAAATTCTTTTACTAATTGACAATGTTTTTTAATAGAACGTGTAAAGCCCATAGAAATAAATTATTGCCTTTTTAGATTAATAATGCCCTTTTTTTAAACTTTTGCACCCTGCCCTTTTTTCTGCCTAGAATGAGCTTTGAGTTAACCATAAAATATGGGAGGATTGGTACATCTACATACTAGTACTACTGTTCTTAAATCATCGTTTTTAGAATATGGAGACAGATGAAATTGTATATATCAAGTTGCTGCCTCTCATCTGCAGAAATGCTAAAGCATATCATAAGAATATCAATAATCTATCAAGTAATCATCTGCTTGGCAATTAAATTTATTATTTTTTGTCATATTATCATGCACAATCATAAATATAAACATGAAATATTAAGTATTTTGCATAATTTGTTAAGATAAAGGTTTCCCTGACATTTTGAAGTTTTGGGGTAGATTTTTTTTCGAGACTTTTTCGTTGAATCTTTCTTTTACTAACATTTCCCAGCATTCCAGGTACGTACAAAGTACAAACCCTGTCCAATATAAAAATTTCCTCTTTTTTTTTTCTTTAAATACTATTCATTAATTTTTAAATTTGATTTAATTCTGATTAAGATCAAATAAGGACTGTTTGTGTATTTCAGGCCTCATAGTGATCCAAAGAAAAAATCAAACTAATATTTCTCATAGGTTACTTTAATAATTTGTTAATGTAGAATTATTAATTGAGTTTTTCACACAAAATTACTAAATTCCAATAAAGTATTGTAAGGTTCAAGTAAGGCTGTATGTCTCACCCAAGTATAACCATTCATGTCAACCAATGATACCTCAAACCTCATCAAACAACAATCAATCATACTAATCATGTCAACCAACCATCATCCTTAACTTTGCACTATTAAATTTACATATTCTATATTTCAAATTTACTACCCACAACATATTCAATTAACCAAATAATAACAATAACGCAATAGCAATCTATGTAACATACTAAAACAATATAATATTAGAACTTCAATGCAAAAAATCAATTATGTAATAACTACCAATTAGATTTTATTACAATTTAGGTAGAAAATTAGAGAAATAAGAGAGCCAAAAATTTTAAAATTCTGAAATATATTAGTTCGATTTAAATAAATTTTTTCATAACATATAAAATTATCATAATAGCTAATATTTTATCGTAATATTTCAGCAAGGAAAACCATCACAAATTCTAAAAATAAAGTAAAATTTTCAAATACAAAGTTTGAAAAATAAAATGTTTAAAAGTATAAAGATTAATGTAAATAACTTATTTACAATTTTATTTCTACTCTTGAATAGTTTATAGTAAAATTCGATTTAACGAAGCCACCACATCCAAATATATCATCGCATAATATTGCGGGAGAAAGGCACAGAGAAATAAATAAAACTATTAGCAGTTCTTTTAACATTATAAATAGAATTTTATGTGAAATTTTGGAAAAGGAACATGGAAATAACTATTAATTTAAAATTTTGAACCCGTGAGAAGAACTTAGTAACTATTTGTATACGCCGGAACAGACAGTGGCCTGTTTTCGCTTCCGAATGCTTATTACTGTGCCTTTGAAGCTGTTTGCATTTAAATCTCAATAAATTCGTTATTTATGGTGTTATTCAGAAAAACACGCTAAATGTTGAGCATAACAAAAGAAATTTAATGTTGTTAATAAATCACATTTTAAAGCAGTCATAAATTAAGTCACCACTCTCAGTAATAGTATAAAGTCTAACTAAACCCGCAAACCAGCAAAAACTAAAACCTGCAGAATCAGATTAAACTGAAAAAACTTTTTCGACAGTTATGTGCGCAAATGTTTATGTTAAATTGAGACTTTATGAATGAAACAGCAATATTCCATGTCTTGCAGTACAATTTAACCATGGCATGATAGTTTGAAGCCATAGCAGTATAACTGTATCGATAACTGAATCGTTTTCTGTAACTACAAAAAGAAAATTGACTTTTCGGACTACTTCTTGATGGAGTGATTGAAATTTAATCCTTAAATTACAATAAAAAATTCTATTAATCAGTATTATTTTTTAAGCTTTCTAATTATTTTTTTTACTTTGTTTTATAGCGTTGCATTTCCATTATTAGCTTAAACTCGAATTGTAAACTGTCATGTCTGTTGGAGAAATCATTTGCTATTTTGCAGCAATTTATTTGACTTTATATTTTTTGTGTCACATTAGTCGACCTGCTAAGTTTTACGTGAAATTAATATTCTATTACTTTGCAATATTCTCTGTAACAACCGTTGCTATTCCATTTTCATTGCTTCATCCTGGAGATCCTGATAATTTACTGTAAGTGAATTAGGTACTCTTAAAAACTTTATTGCACCTAAGCATAATCAACTGCAAAACAAAAATATTTTGCAATATATTTTAAGTTGATACAAAAGTTTTAAGTTCGGCATTTGTACCTTAAAAATAAATTCATCATTTGTTGAAGTCAAGCTTATAAACTTAAAAGATATTCCCTTTTATTTTTTAAGGAATAATAGCTAATATTTTCATCTGAGCATCCCTCAAAAAATTCTCATTTTTTTAATACTTTTTGGCTTAGTATGCCAGAAATGCAGTTTTAACTTCATTGATATTATTTGAAAAAATTCAAATGTTCACTTTTTGTACTGAAGGTTATGACAAATTAATTATTAGTTATAAAAATAAATAAAAAATTTAACTTGGAAACATTTTTGTGTCTGCACCAAAGTTATCACTTTATTTTGGCTCTGCAAGTAACTAAAATAGTCATAGCCAGTCCCATCATACCTCTACATATTTATTAATTATTATTATTTTTAAATTTAGAAGTACAAACCTATATAAAATTATATCCTTCAACTTTATAATGTATCTGTCCATATTCATAAAATTTTTTTTATAGAATCTGAATAATTTTCTCTTTAGTTTTCATCAAATCCTTTTTTAAAAATAATAGTTTGGCATGCTGTGCAAAATTTCATTTAGAAAAATAAAATTTTGCTTTACATACTTTTTTTTGCAGGCAAACTATAGAATTTTTCTTCATCTATTTTAATTAGGTGCATAGAATATCAAATGATTTAATGTTTTAATTCATATTCTTAATAAAATTAATTAAAGTTAAGTTCTTTTCCATTCCACAGGCAATGAAGTCACGAATGGAAGATTGCTGCCCAATAATTAATTTAGCTTGCGTGCTTTTTTTGTTTGTTCTTTTTTGTCTGAACAATACTGACTCTTTTTAGGGAAGGAGGTTATTCTTAGAAAGGGTCATGGTACCCACATGATTAGAAAATCAGATTCTGGCTTAATCTTCCATTCCACTAAAACTAAGTACATGTGATATATGTGCTCTTAAAATCTGTGGAAGTTTACACTGTAGTCGGTCACTGAGTAGTACCATCTGTAAAGGAAACCAGAGAAAATCTCCTTCCCCCTCAGATCGATGTCTAAATTGCAGGGTTGTAACGATTGCTCCAAAAATAAATTTCTGCTCAAGCTTGCTGCTAAATTAAAATGAGTTTCTATAAAACTAAATAACTTAAAATCCAAGGAAATTGTATGAAACAGCAGAAATAATGGTACAATGGTATTAATATGTTTAATAGCAGGGTTGGCAAGATTTTGCCGCAGGTGGAAAAAACCATGGTAAAAACCGTCCTGGCAAAAACAGGTTTTTGCCAAGCAAATTGGCAAAAAGTGGTAAAAACCTATATTTTCAGGACAAAAACACATTTTTGATACAAAATTATTCCTAAAATTGATATATATACTATGAATATAAATAATTAAAAATTAACAAAATTATTATTCCATAATTAAATGATAATGTAATAATATATCATTTTAGTAGTTTAAAACATTATTGATAGGAAAATTTGTGATTATTCTCTTTTATCCAGTGAAATGAGCTTATTTTAAATTAATATAACTATAATTTAAAGCATAAAATATCTATCAACATGTGTAGTTAATTATTGTACAAATAATAATTTTTTATAATTAATAATAATATTATACAAATAATAATATTTATTTATTTATTTGTAAAAATCATTTATTTTAGGATTCTAAAATGAAAAGAGATCAAAAACTTTCAATCTTTTAAAAATTATTACCCTTATATTAATTATTAATATGTTAAAAATAATTTTTTCATGTAATGTATCAAAATTATTATTCCTTATGATTGATTTAAATTTGTTTCAAGTATTTTGTAATAATATTTAATCAGCAATTTAGATAATTTTGTTTTTGCCGGTTTTTACCAATTTTTGCCGGTTTTTACCAGGTTTTTGCCACTGTCCTGGCAAAAAACCCTTTTTGCCGGCAAAAACTCCAACCCTGTTTAATAGAAATGTAAAAAATTCACAAACTGTTATTGCCATTAATGATGATTAATTAAATGGTTATAGTAGCCAAGCAACCTGAGTATGAATTCTATGTGTACTATTTAGCTTTTTATATGTACTGAAAAACAATAATTTATGGAGAAAGGGTCTACTTATTATTTTAATAAAATATAAAAAACACAGTCATACTATTTTTACATGAATGATGTTTAATTAATTTTGGTTATAGGTACTGATTGAAATTTTTAAAAAAATTATGTGCTTTAATGGAAAAATGGTCAAAGAGATGGACAAACGAGAAAAATTGTTTTGCTATGATGCCTAATTTTTTTAATACTATTGTTATTGGAATTTGTGCAATCTTAGTATGAAGCAAATCCATCAATGCAGGTACAAAATATTTTAATAAAAGTAGATTAAAACTACATCAATACTATACAGCTTTATTGTTGGAGAAATGCTGTCTCTCAAAAGTGCCAGAATTCATAAAGGCATAAGTACGAGAAAAAAATTGATAGAAATTGGTAAATTTTGTCTATCTTGAGGTGACCTCAGGAATCAGCAATATGCCAAATATTGAATCAGTTAATCTTTATTATGATGTGGTGAACTTCTAAAGCGTGTTTCCTTTATTCTAATAATTGAAAGTGACCTGAAGGTCAACAAATAATAATAACTAAGATTTCTTAATTGTAATGGTACAGTAGGGAACCGATTATCCTATCTGGATACCCATCGCTATTCTGGATAACTGATTTTTCCGGTCGCTGAATCGCTATAAAAAGCCGTTTTTTTATTGTCAAACCCAACTAATAAAATATATATTTAGAAATAATCTTAAAAAGAAGAAAAAACGATAAAGTAATACACTAATGATTATTTCTAAAATGATGGTAAGGTAAACATCTTTGAAAAAAGAAAGAAAAATCCTAAAATCTTATGAGGAAAAAATTAAAAAAAAATTTTAAATGGCAGGAAAATTTATCGAATTTTGTTCCGGTTTTCTGATTTCCGGATAAGAGGTTCTGTACTGTATATAAATTTCAGATTTGTGCATGATTTCTTAAAGTACTGATTTATTGATTTTTTCTCTCTCATTACGAAAAATGGGCATTCAGCTAAGTATGATACAAAATGTTACTTTATGTGCTCGAATATTTAATTTAAAAAGCCCTATGTTGCTTTGAATATAAAGACTCTCTGCTCCAAAATAATTATGTTCCATTCCTGAAATTAAAGAAGTGACTTTACAAATGAAATACCCTTGCAGGGAATAAAAATTTTGATGATTTGTCTTCAGATCCTCCCCAGAAATGTTTTGCCAATTGTGCAGCTCTAATGAGACTTAAATAAAGCTCCGACTTACCCAAAAATAAACATCTAAATTATAATAAATTCTAATGTTGCATTCTTATTTTTTTCAATGCAAAAAATAGCATGTTAGAATTTTGCTAAATCTATTATAAATTGACCTAAAATCTTACCGTTTCTATAAACATAAATTTTTTTTAATAGAATGTAGTCTAAATTTTATGTATAGTTACATTGATGCTCTAAAATAATTTTCTCAAGATATTTGAATGAAAGAAAAACAGTGAATAGCACAGAGAAAGAAGAGAAGAAAGAAAAACATTTTATTGCATGCAATTGTTATCTAATTACTCTATATTTTCAATATGTAGTTTTATGCCTTTTTTTAATTAATTGCTTAAAAAAATAAACATTGTTTGTGAAATACAGGTATGCTTCATGGATGGTTCATCATATAATTTCTCCTGTATTTGGATTAAAGTGGGATGTTAAGAACAAAGAACTCTTAAAATCTAAAGAACCTTGTGTTTTTGTTTGCAATCATCAAAGTGCATTAGATATTAGTGGTAAGCATTGTCTACATTACTATATATAGCTTTGAAATCCAGAGAGTAGAGAGGGAAAAATATTAATTTTTAACAAGAACTCTTTGAAAAAGTTTAAAAACATAAATAATTTATGTAATACTACCAACGTATGGTTTTTTAACAGTAAATTTACATAGTATAAATTTTATAAAATTAATATGAATATATTAGTATAAATTTTTTACATACATATATATACATATATAACCCATAGTATAAATTCTATAAAATTAATATATACCTACCTAATTATAGAAACTCCATCTTAAAAGTTATTTACAAACTAAATTATAAATATTATTTTAATCACATTTTTTTGTCTTATCTGAAATTTTATTTGGCATTTAAAGAAAAATTTATTTTTAGAATGTAAAAAGTGTTTACATTATTTTTAATTGTGTAATTTAAAATGTCTAAATCTAAAAATCAAGCAAAATTTTTGTTCCTCAATTATTAGACTGGATTTAATTTGAATTTTGCATTTAGCAATTGAAAACTATGATTAAGTAAAATTTGGGATAAAGTGTTACCCTATAATTTAATTACATGATATGTAAACGTATTAATATGAATAAATTATGACAAAGCTTTTGTTTCTCTGATTTTCTGAAATTAATTATATTTTATAATTCATTGTATGAAAAATTAATTGGGTGGATATATTCGAAAGATATATTACAAAATATTCAGTTGATATATTACAAAAGTTAAATTCATCAAGGTAATTGAATTTGTTTAATTTTAATCATTGTTTTAAAAATCTTCTTTTCCTCTTCTTTTAAATTAAGGTTGATTTTTTATAGGCATGATGTATATTTGGCCACTTTTTCATCCTGGTGTACCAGTTTTAAAAAAAGAGTTGCTTTTCACCGGACCATTTGGCATATTTTGTTGGCTTTGTGACTGTATCTTTGTTGATCGATGCAACTCGGCAGCTGCTTACAAAATTCTTAATAAGAAAATTACTGCTATGAAAGATAAGAAGGTATTCTAATTTTGACCAAATAACTAGTAACATTATTTTGTACCATACTATTTCATCTGTATATTTCTCAGCATTAACGAAATAACAGAAAAATTTGAAGGTTTTGAAAAATAATTAAAGGCAATCTTTTTGAAAGCTTTTTTTTTATAGCTTTTTTTTTTTTTTAAACTGAAAATTTTAAAAAAATAAGCATTTAAAAGTGCATTTTTTAAATATAAGGTATTTATTTTTTTTAAAAAGTGAAATTTAAAATCATTAAAAGACTCATTATATCCCCCACCCCATGAATATCTCTGGGGCCGAATATCATGGGAATTTTAACTATATAACCATACAAGATAAGAAAAATCATTCTGAAATGAAGGAATGAAATTATAAATTAAAATTAAATAATTATCAGTAACTAAATAAATCAGAAGTGGATTTTTCATTCAAACAGGTGGTTAAAAAAACCTTTTCCAAAAAATAAAAGGCAGAGTTTTCAAGAAGTGATGTCTTATTTTTACAAAAAAGGACAAGACCTCCTTTCCCGAAGAAAGGGGACCTCTTTTCAAAAACGCTTGGGGAAAACACTGCGTTTGGTTCATGTTTATTGAGTTTGTAAATATAAGCAATAAAACTAAATAATTCATATCTAAATTTTACTAGAAATTTATTCATAAAACTGTTTCATTTAAAGTGTAATTAGTTTCATGTATTTCGATATTTTGTTTAGATTTTTCTGTTTTGATCCTATTTTATTAAAAATAATTTTATAAATATTGAATTATGTAATTTAACTTTCATATTAACAAGATATCTTTGAAACTATGACCTAATCACTGCTTCATCTTTGAAATACAAAACAATTCAGATAATTAAGGAAAGGGTAGTCTTAGTTACTGAAAAAAGTCATATCTCTTTTACTATTTTCTATTCTATATAAAATTTTGATAATTAATATTCTTAACTGTTTGTTGTGCCATTCTAATATTGTGCCATGTTGTTACATTTACAACATTAAATTATTGTTAAATCTATCTTTAAATTTAAATGTCTTGTGATTTGTGTTAAAAATACATCTTATAAGCAGTTATATGAAAAATTTTATAAGTTTTTAGAAGGTTTTTTTTTTTCCAGTGCAAAATTAATTTTAAATATAAAATAGAAAAACTCTTATATATATTCTGACTGTTTATATTTTTGTACAATAATTTAAATTTTATTCATCTGCTGTTTATTTACATAAAAAAATTGAGGAATAAATTTATGAAAACATGTAAAGAGTTATAAATCTATGAAGTATTATTCTATGCTTATACCAAATAGGAGTAAAATGTATTTAATGCGAATAAAATTTATTTCAATTAATTATTATTGGCATGCTTTTGTTACATGCATTTTCACTTTTTATGTCCTAATTAGACTAAAGTTTTTAACCAATAAGTTATGAGAAAAAATTTTTTATTGTGAAACAATGAAAGATGTATGCATTTAATTAACAAAAAAATTTTTTAAATACTTTTATTTTTCATTCCTATAAGTATTAAATTTCAATTCTCTTAAAGATAAAGAATAAAATGTATAAATCCTTGCTTAGAGTTACTCAAGTTAAACATGAAGTTTTGACTGGGAAAAAAATAAAAATTTCTAAAAAAAAAAAACATCTTTTTTTTTTCTATATAGGGGAAGAAGCATTCCAATCTCATGAAACTTAGCATGCAAAAATATTGAAACATTCTTGCTAGCATATATTTTGTGTAGGTAACTAAAAAGTTATGATTCCACTAATTTACATATTCAATTTGATGTAATTTTCTTCATATTGAATAACAAATCAAATATTGACAACGTAAGCAAAACTTATTTGTGCCTTAAGTATTCATAATTCTGTAAAACCTTAAGAGAGAAATGTAACTATTGAATTTTCAATAAAATTGATAAGTACACAGATGCATTTATGAATTGTGGTATTTTGCATCCGTGTGAATAAGTTTGTTTTTCTACGTCAATTTTCTAATGTTCTTTTGTTTTTAAACTAGAATTATTTATTGGTCATTATAGTTATGAAAATTGTTTTTAGTATAGCTTATTTTAAGTTTTCTAAAGATTCATACCCTAACAAACAATAAGGTTTTAGTCGAATTGTAACACTGTTCTGTTTTCTTTCAATAATCCCTTCTCTCGGGTTAAGATTGGAATTCCTCCCTTTGATGTGTGTCTATGCTAGGCCCACAAATGCTGCAGTGCAGCCGAAGAGGGCAATCAATATAATTACATCCAAAGCTGAATTAAAGCTTTCATGAAACCCGGCATGTAATTTATTATGGGTCCCGTCCTCAAAGCAGAAAAAGCCTTATATATTGACCTGTATGAAGACCTGTTATACAAATTTGTAAATTTTAAGGTAAGGGTGCACATCCTTTTTGAGTGAAGAGCTGCATATCCAAGTATTTTGACAGCAATTGTGGGTAGTAATTGTTCTATAAACTAAAGACCATTTTTCTAAGCACACAATTCTTTTTATAAGTTAACTTAGCAACATATTTGCATAAAATTAAACACCTTTTAATATTTAAAATTCATGACTGCAAAACTGATTACTTTTTAAAAAAAAAAAAAAAATTACCTTATCCAAAAAAAAATTTACATTAAGTAAGATAAAAACAATAGGAAAATTCATAGTTTTTTTATCACATTACATAATGCAAAAGTACACCTTAACATAAATTTTAACATTAAAAAGCTTTGATTCGCTGCTTGATATTGATGAGACATGATAGAAGTAACATGGAGAAAGATAACGATAGCCGCCTCCTGTTAGCTTCTGATTATTGGAAAACGCTCTTCATATAAGCATCCTGTGATTGGAAGAATTACTGGCTCTTTGCACTCACTTAAAATCATCAATGCCCTATGAACAATGCTCTTCATCCTTCGTGTAGACATCGAGGTCTACAACTAGATCTGAAAATAACTTCTCACCATGTGGTAAGTCAGCAAATAAAAGTGGAGACTTAAATTAAATAAGCAACCTGTCACTTCCCTCTTTTTCTTATTTTTTACTGTGTGAATTTTCTAGCACGATGAAGTCGAGTCAGTATGTTTTTCTAAAGTATGTCGCATATTTATATTTTTATTGTTGAATTTTCTTTTTATAGCTGTAGATTAGTTCTAATCTGATTTTTTTTTAAATATATTAATTCAATTAAATAAAGAAACAAATATTTGCTATTAAATGACAGGACAACATTGGTCACAGACTCAGAAAAGAGTGATCTTAGTCTTAATTTTCTGTAGATTCGAGAGAGAAAACGACAATCCAAACATCTGATCGGCTATGATTGCATATTATCAATATTTTCCTATGTGTCACCCAGCCTTAGCAGACATAGTCGTACAGATATAATACACAAATGTTAGGTGTCTGTTATCACTTGTTTTGTTACAATTGTTATCTACATTTAAACCGAACTTAAAAGCATTTTTTAATTGAATTCTATACATTAGTCATTATGTTTTACTGTTTTTCAAGCTTAGAGCTCTGATTTACCGACCTATTTATTTTGTATAGTTATCATTTTTGTTTAAATGAACTAAAAACAAAGCATTATCTTAATTTTAGGTAAAATTGTGGTTTTTCCCAGAAGGTACCAGAAATGACAAAGGAACTTTACTTCCTTTTAAAAAGGGGGCTTTTCATATAGCTACTCAGACAAAGGTAAATGAATTTATAATAAATGTAAACAACAATAACATGTTAACTGATAAACAAGTTATTATTTATGTTTATTTGTTGTCCTATATTCTGTTTATTTATTTTGAATATTATTGAATGCATTTTTGAAACTATTATTAAATCTTCATGCAGGACTATATGACCCCTAACATGTTGTGTTTTTTGTTTTTCATTTGCTGTATTTAATGTAGTTTTTTTTTTCATTCTAATCATTACGTAATTTATAATAACTAATTACTGTTTTATTTTTTTAAATTTTAATTTATTTATGCCTTAGGTTCCTATTGTACCTATTGTCTTCTCTCAATATACTGATTTCTACAGTATCAGTAAGAAGATTTTTGATCGAGGTAATTTTATGTTTTGTCATTAATTACGAAAAAATCAATAATAGAAACCAATTGCATGTTTCTTCAATATAACCAGAGCCTGACTAAGGCAGGGGCATTTGCCCCCAAATCGAGCAGAAAGTTTATTTTACGTTTCCTTCTTTAAGAACTTTTTTTAAACAAAATATCAGTACAATGTAAAATCCATGAGTTTTGTGTTAACTTTTTCATTAATCTATCGTATGAACACAAAATTTAATTTCGGAAATCCATGACTTTCTAGGGCGTAATTCAGCCAAATTTTCGCAATTACGATGGATTAAATTTGGCCAATCAAAAGCTTGTATTTTTACATATCGTAAAATGTGATATGTTTGCAAATATACGAGCTTTTAATTGAGCCATGTAATTGAGAAAATTTTTGCTGAATTCTGTCCGAATTTTAGCTTATAAGCACTTTTTGCAGCAAGATGGCAATCGGGAAACTGCACTCGGCATGATGGCTATGGAATTGTCTATCAATAAAAGGGAAGGAACAATATTTCATCTGACCATTGGGACTTTATAGCTGTTTTAGGTTCCAGTCAATTTTCTTGTTTTGTTATCTATAATGAGGTGAAAATTTAAATACCTCCATAAAGTTCGGTTCTTCATTACTGGATAGGTGAAGTGAAGCGGAGGCAGCTCCCAAAGAAGTTTTAACCCTGGGCCCCAATTAGGCTAAGTCAGGCCCTGAGTATAGCGGCTCCATTTTTACTGATTTTATATTTTTAAAATTCAGAAAATGTTAAAATGTTTGTTAGTGAATGCAAATTATTTTTATAAAGGAAGCCATAATGATGTTTAGCCATATCTGTCTGTAATACATAAAACACTTAAACAATAAGTGTATATATGATTTTAAAATCTGTAAAGTTTCTTTTCTCACATTTTGCAGCTAAGAGCTGAAACAAAATGAGCAATATAACTGGACAGAAATAAGCTGTGCTGTCAGTAAACATCTCAAACAGTTCTTTTCTGGTTGGTTTTTTGAATCAATTTTATTTCCATTTGGATTTTTTAAATTTAATATGCGGGCAAATGAAGGCCACATAATTTTATCAACAGAGCAAGCTTTTGTAACCTTAGGGATTTGGCTAGGAGCCCAGAGGAGTGCATGTATGAAGGACCTTTTCAGTTTTTAAAACTTCTCTCTGTGTGATGTTCTCTTTTAATTAAAGAGTTTATATATATTTTAATGACATTAAAATGTTTCAGTTTGAAATTTGTTGCCAATGGAAATCATTATTTTACCTAAATGTGAAGTACAAATCAAAATGTGAAATGAATTAAACAATGAAATTTGTAGTCCATTTCTTAGTATTTGAAATAAATAATATTTTGAAGAAAAAGAATATATATTTTTTTTTTTAGCAACAAGAAATTGCGGTAAGTCTATTTTGATAACAATGCAAAAACTTATCTATCGAAAAAGGAACTTTAATAAAATTAATTAATATTGTTAGTGAATGCTTATTCTTGACAGTTCAAAATATCATAGGATTTGATTTATTAGTCCATATTAGTGTTTTCTTTAAAATACATAACAAGAAATAACCTTATTTTGTTTCTAGAAAAATGTTTTATTTTTTTTACTCTTAAATGGTTGAATCAGTTTTGATTAGGAGAGTTTTAATTGTCACTCAAACTATTGTAATCATATAAATTAGAAAGATAAATATCCTGATGTATTTATTTTTTCAAGGAAAAAAGACTTCTGTGAAAAAGCAAAAATCTTCTTTTTTCTCCCAATTTTTAAAATTTTTGATAATGTTCGGAAAACATATTTTTTTGATATTTTTTTATATAATGATTAATTTTCTGTAATATAGTAGTAGTCAAAGATGTTTAAAATTATATTGAAGACAAATTTAAATCCCACTGTCTAAATGCTTCTGCCATTAATAATATGAAATAAAAATCAGACAGCAGAGTTAGAAGTTATGTTTTTATATATTACAGTATTACATAAAACACATCCTTCCGCCACCTCCCAGTATCTGTCTTGTGAAAGTTCAGCTTCTTTTTTTTTTTTTTTTTTTTTTTTCCACTTTCATGCCTGTGTTTTACTTTTTCTTAAGATCTTATCTTCCTTATGGAAGTAACTTAAAAAACAATCTGCTCTCTTTTTTTAAATGTAACTTACCTGTTGTAGAAAACTTTCATGCATATGGTGTAACTATAAACCCATGTTTTATAACAATTAATTAATACTTAAAGTAAATGCTCTGAAATAAGCAAATTTCTTAAATTGAAAAGTTGCAGAAGTTACCAGAAAAAAAATCAAATAATGTTTTATGACTAATAATAAATATTAATTTAGTTGGAGCTCCATTTTCTGAAATTATGATTTGGATGCAAATAACAAAAAAGAGCAGTTCAAGTTTTACTTATGCTTTATTTTTATACTGTAAATATTTTATTTTGGATAGGCACAATTACAGTTACAGTTTTACCCTGGGTAAGTACAGAAAATCTAACAGCATCTGATGTACCATTATTGACAGAACAAGTTCGTGAAGTTATGATGACTAATCTTGCCCAATCAGCTGATAATTATTCTAATAAAACATCTATTAAAAATGAATTATTGCATTGATCATCTAATTCCAATTCCTGCTATTATTGTGTAGCAAATATTAAATTTGTTGTGTAAGTCTTCTTTAATGAAACCAACAAATGTTATTTATCCATTTATATTTCTATATTTTTTACATGCCATGCATAAATAACTTGTATTATATTTTAAATGTATAATATAATATCTGAATTCACTTGAATTGATGTTCTTTTTCTGAACTTTTATACCAGAAAAATAAGTATTAACTTGAAAAGTGAACGATTTCCACTGAATATTTGTAATAATTTTTCAGTACTTTTAAATTTTACCATCTACAAGTATTTTGTTGTTAAATGACTGTTGTGTATACCTGTTGTTAAAAACAATCATTTCTCATATTTTTTTTACTTAATTCATTTTCCTGTGCATTTTAACTTTATTACATTTACCCATTATCAGTGCCGGTGGAAGACATTTTCGTGCCCCAGGCGATAGTGGCATACTTTACTCGATTTTGGAAAAGAAATCTGAATTTTATTTTATTTTTAAAAAAAAGACCTTGAATTGTCTCACTGGTGTAGTCATGACACTGCAGAAAATTTGCTTTTTATATTATGAATTATAATATTTCTAACAGATAATTAAAAATTTATACCAAACTAGAGAATTTAAAAATCTATATGTTAATTTAGAAAACATGTGAGCAAGATAAATAGCAATTAATGCATTCAAGGTAAAGAGAGTGATTAGTTTCATTAATTAGACTCAACCATTCTAGAAATATTTATTATAGCTATTATTTTTAATGAACATAATCTCTAATAGCATGCAAATATATGATTATAAAAATTATTTTTTCATGCGTTAGCAGTCGCAATTTTCATAGACTCTTCGAAACCAATTGTTTTTGTGGTTTAATTTTCAAAAGAAATTACTATTGTGTTTTGCATTCAATCTGTCGCTGTTTTAAAAAATTGAAAATAGGTTTATAAAAATTTTCACACATTTCATGACTCATTCACTGGTCCAACTATTTATTAAAATGCCCTTCAGTAATTCTATTTTAAACAAATTCTCTACTGTTTGTTGCTGATAGGTGTTAATACACCCATTCACTGATCCATTGATTGGTGCCCTTTCATTTCTCATTCTTACTTTATTTACCTTCCCCCCATCGTGGCACCTATCCCTTCCGCCGGCCCTGTCCCTTATAAGCCATTTCATTTATTTGTGTTACTTTCATTATTATTCTTAAAAATATTTAAAAAGGAACTGTTTAAGTTTATAGTTTCGAATTTAAATCAATTTTTTTTTAATTTACGCATACATTTTGCTAGTCTAAAATGCCAAAATAGAAAATGCCTACAAAGGTGATATTTACATATTTTGTCTTTTATTTACTTAATGCAGTGTATTTGTTTTGATAACTGCATTTGTTACTTAGTCATTTTCTATCTAAAATTTATTGCTGTTATATTTTTATTGATTGCCTTTACATTGCTTGAGTGTTTATTTTGCTATTTGTTTACAAATTTTTATTTTTTTTATTCTTCATAGTTGCCATTTTTTCACTTAAAAGTATACTTTTTCATTTCATTCAGGGATGGGAATCCTCTGCTTTTTTATGATTTTTACCAGACTTCCGATTTTTTTTTCATGGATTTGAATTGATTTCCTCTAATATGTGATCAAAAAATTTGGATGTCACCTAAACGAAGATTTGCGCCTAAAACTGCATTTCATTGTAGCACTGAAAATCTCGACTTTTTCTTTTGTCTTATGTAAAAGCATCAATACTGCCTGAAAAATCACGTATTCGATTTTAGAATACACAAAACTCTTACAATTTGAAAGAATTGCAGGTTCAATATAAAATTGGCGGAATTAGAGAGCGCCGTTAGGTCATTATTCATAAGCGCGATTCGAAATTCAGGATTGTAAATGCGCTGAAAATCTCGACTTTTTCTTTTGTCTTATGTAAAAGCATCAATGCTGCCTGAAAAATCACGTATTCGGTTTTAGAATACACAAAACTCTTACAATTTGAAAGAATTGCAGGTTCAATATAAAATTGGCGGAAATGTGCAGTTTGAATTTTTCTTTGCTAATGAGTTTAATTTTTAAAAAAATCAAGATTTTTAAAACCATAGGAAAATTTACAGTGATAAAAACTACCGCAAATGTGATCAATAATATCACGCAGATTTACGGATAATCGAGTGCATAAAAAAAGTTATTCTTCAAGTGTGGATTTGAAGCTTACTGAGCAAAATATCATATTAAAGCATTACCATTTCAAAAACCATGTGAAAATCTGCTTTATACTTACCGAAAAATCTGTTTACAAAATGCAGTTTCGCCTTGGACATGCCGTTAATCGATTAGTTTGAAAAATGAATATTGCCTAAATATGCAATTCGGAATTCGCGATGCGTTATAATGGCGTATGAAATATTGAGATTTAAAAATATTTTTTTAAAAATGTGGAAATCTGTAGCAATAGCTGACAAAATTTATGGTGAAATCTTTACTAATTGTGTGGATCAAAATAGAAAGTGACAACTCAAATATGTGATTAGAAATTCGCTGTTCACTATAAAATCGTATTAAATCATTTAGATTTTAAAAACTATGTCAAAATATGTAGCAATAACTCCCAACATGCTATTGTCATAAAAGAAATGGGTAAATTGTTGAATATATCGAAAAATTAATGAAATTTGCCTTAGCCCAATACTATGCATTGTATTAAATATTACCAGTATGTTTTAGCAAAATTTCATTATAAATTCTTTTTTTGTTTCCCGCTTCCTTGATTCTCAAAAGAGTGTATAACATAAACATCTTAATATTTTATTTTTTTTTAATTGCGTATTTTTATGCCTGATTTATTCATTTTTACAATTGTTTAAAATATTTTTCTTATATGGTTTTTATCTGAAATAACAATGCAAATTCTTAATTTGTTTATATAATTTAGTCAAATCATGTAACAATGGATACAAACATAAATCAACAAATAATTTTTTAACTAAATGACATTTGTACTATTATATTTTAATCATTTTATTGAACGTATTAAAAATGAATATTTGTTGTTGTTGACTCTTGAGCTGCTGCCAAATTGAGATAATTTTTCTTTACCTTTTATACATGAAGGGTGTTGGCTCCTAAGAAATATGTTGAACTTACGTTGCAAATTTTATGCAATTCGCATTTCATTGCTCTAGAATAATTTTTCATTCGTAAAATGAATTTTCCTTTAAAAGTAATGCTTAAAAGTGTGTGGTGGGAATCCTATTTGATAAGAAAAAAATTTACCTATGGAAATATTTTCAAATTGTTTGAAGTATTAAACAGATGTTTCTTTAAGTTTTCTGTTGTCTAAAGTACTTAAGAACATAAATGAATTAAATGCTTTAAAGGATTCCAAGAATCAGATTTTACTGTTGCATTTCCCTTGTTATCTTTACAGAGAATTTTATTTGAACCAATTCTTTGCTTATAAAGCTCCAATTTATGTTTTAGAATTTTTTGTTTTATTTTATTTATATTTTTTTTATGAACCATAGTTATCAAATTTTATTTCCTAAGATTTTTAAATATTTTAAAAATTTATTTAAAATTTTGAAAATTGAAATCTTATAAAGTCACTAAGTTTTATAAAAGATATTTTAAAGGAAATAAGACAAAACAAATAATTTAAAACAAGAATTAGTTTCTTGCTAAATCGGGAATTTGATTACCCACAGGTTAAGATTGACAAAGAATAGAATCTTAACCTTGAATACCTTTAAGGTGCTTTTGACGTATTGAAATATCCTATAGCAATTTATTGTGAGTTTTGCAAAATTTTAAAATTAATTTTAGCATATTTCTTATAGAATATTTGAATGAGACATTTTTATATACTTTTGTTAAAAGTTAGCTATATAAGTAAGAAATAAGGTAATTAGTTTGTATTGAAAAGAATTACGCAAGATAACTATAATTAATGGGTTATTTGGGTATCTTAAAAAATGATCTCAAACTTTTTTCCTAGCAATTTACCAAAGCAAATGTTGAGAATTTATTTATGACCATACATATTAATTAATATTTAATTATATATACTTTTTAATATATAGTTATATTATATGGTAATAATATTTAGCTTTATATTTACACTTTTAAAATTTGTTCTTTACAATTGCTGCATTCTACTATTGTATTTTTCTTTGTGTCTGATTTTTTTTTAAAGTTTTGTTATTGATAATATGTAATCCTATTTAATTTCATACAACTTTTATTATATGTTATTGGAAAAAAAGGCATTATCTATAATTGATCTCAATATTTTAATGCTTTTAAAATGCCTATTTTAAACAAATTCTTTTATTAACTCTTTGATGCACATTTTTATTAAAAATATGCTTAATACATTTCTAATTATTTTGTATTAATTTAGTTCAAAATAAGGGGAAAATTTAATTTTTTTTCGCATTTAAATAATTTATGGTCATTGAATAAAACACCAGTGTCTTTTTCTGCATTAAGTGTAAAATCTTCCAAACAAGACTCACTTCAGAACAATAATTTTTTCACGTATACACTTATATCGATCTAATAGAAAGAGTTATTCTTATTAATCGTTGAAACTGTTTCCGTAGGTCAGGAAAAACAAGAAAAATTGGGTTTTTCTTTTTTTAAGATGGGAAAACTCTTACATTATACCTGGAAAATAACCAGTCTTAGAATTGTCAATAACAGTAGTCAGTTATTAAAGATTTGAGTTAAATAAATATAACATCTATTACATTTTGTTGTAAAAATTTCAGATTTTAGTGGAACTTCCATGCTTCTATCATCATTCAATGATATTTCTTTGCTCACAAAATCTAATATTTGACATTACAAATAAAAAACCAAAGTTGCCTGATGAAAAATTGCATGGTATAGATAAAATATGGGATGGATTTTCATTGAAATTTTCTTGATATACCCAGAAAAGTCAGGCAATTTTTTTCCTGAAATTGAGTTGGAACCCTGTTGAAATTTCTTTAATTTACAAAATCAGTTATTGATAAAGTTTTGAATATAAATGAGAAAAAAAAAATTCAAACTACTTTTTTCTTTTGGATTTTCCATTTTAGTGCAAATATAATTCTCATAATCTGACAGATTTTTTGTTAGTAACTATGAGACTGTTATTTACCCTTAAAAGGTACCAAAATATAATTCTGCTTGTAATTAGAGCATCAGAAATGTATGAATGACANTTTGAAAATAATTCTTTCTAGTGGTAGCGAACCAAAGTAGAAATTTTTAAAGCAAATGGATCTCTCATAAAACTTTTATCAGAACTTAAGAATCTAGCCATATGGCCTGCACTTTTATAAGTAATAGTGGACAAGTTACGCTAAAATTAAATTTTTTTAAATATTAAGTCATTAATTTTGCTACCGTCTGAAAAGAAGATTTCTGAAACTACGGAAATTCCATAGCAGTTGGAGGGTATGTAGATAAAATATAGTATGGATTTTCATTGAAATTTTCTTGATATATTTCTTGGTATATTCCTGTTGAAATTTCTTTAATTTTCAAAATCAGTTATTGATAAAGTTTTGAATATAAATGAGAAAAAAAAATTCAAACTACTTTTTTCTTTTGGATTTTACATTTTAGTGCAAATAGAATTCTCATAATCTGACAGATTTTTTGTTAGTAACTATTAGACTGTTATTTACACTTAAAAGGTACCAAAATATATTTCTGCTTGTAATTAGAGCATCAGAAATGTATGAATGACAGAGACACAGGTGTTCTATCTGCGTCCAGGAGCTAAATATATATGTGAAAATTTTCATGTTGCTTATTTTATACTATAAGTTATTCCGACAAAAACTATTGCAAAAATTAGGAAAGGAAATTTGCACATTTCTTTTTTTGTTTAATTAATAATTAAGTATTCTCAATTTTTATTAAATATCATAATATATAAGTTTGCCATACAAATTATTATGAAAATCATATTAAAAAAATTGCTAATCATGTATTTTTTACACTTGGTTATCTAATTTGTAAAGGAATTATATACAGAAGCCATTTTTTTTTTTATTCCAGGCATGTATTGTAAGAGAAACTAGACTAGTTATGATCTAATTTTGTTTTGTCTAAAAATGTCTTCTGTTACTTAATGATTTTCATAGCTTAAAGAAAACTAAATTTTGACCAAAAATTATTATCTTATGTAGATAAAATTATATTTAAATATTTCTTAAACATTTAATATTGTATTATTTTTTTCTACTTGTGTTTTTTACTAGCTGTTTCTAAAAATAGAATTAATTGTGTTTAGATTATTGTGGACCTTACATCCTTTGTTGTTATTATTTATTTATTTTTACAATTATTAATTTATTTTTGAAATTATTGATGTTTGTATTAGAAAATCACTTTAAACTTGACTTGTGTATTAGTTTTGAAATTTACTATTTTTTAACTTTACTATTTACAAAAGAAAATCTGTATTGTTTTATTAAGTTTATAGCATTTGATTTTGCAAATTATATAAATAAAGCATTAAAACTTAAGATGTGATTTCATCCTCTGTTAACTAATTATTGTTTTAGATAGATTGAAAAATGAACCAATTAAAATTCATACTTTTTGCTTATATATATGTTTTTGTATTTCATTGTATTATTAAAGCATTTAATTGGTGTATCCTTTATGCAGCTATCTCTTTTATTACCTATAAAAGTGTTTAACTTGCCCACGCTCTATACTTCATTTACTCTTTTTATATTTTAATATTTTTTACATATTAATTTTCATTTTGAAATATTTCTTATTTAACTTTTCTTTACTGTAGGTTATGTAAGAGTTATCTCTTTTATTGTTTAGAAATATTTTTTCCTGTATCAAAACAAAAAATCTGAATTTAAAAAATACCTAATGTTTATAAAATATTATAAAGTCTAAATGTAGATTTAATGCTTTAAGAAACCTTATGCATTAAATCTACATTTAGACCATTGAAACTACAGAGAATGAATATTTTTTCAAGAGCAATCAGCTAATTAAAGCTTATTTTAATTTTACAATTTGTGTATTTAAATTAATGAATCAATTTTTTAAAGTAATGTGTATATGTATTAAACTTAATAATTTCCATAATATGTCAAACATATTTTTGACATATTATGTAATAGTTAATGTACACAAAATTCTCTTAAATCAGACATGTACAGAACAATATTTATTTTTATAATAAAAGTTATCATAAGTTACCCAGTTATCATGACAATTCCTTTTGATTTAAAGTCTGAGGTTGTCTATGTAATGTAATATATAAATGTAACTGACAATGTGCATGTCTGGTGTCGGTGGAGTTCTGGATAGCTAGACAATACATTCTAACCTATTTTTCAAATAACGGAAATTATTTTGTTCATTTTATTTGATTTCTAAATTAATCTGCTTTTAGCTGGGGTTTTTTAAATAGATCCTAAATGGAAAATTAGCTTATAATTATTTACAAAAAAAAAAAGTACTTACCTATGCAAAAAAAAACATGCATTCAAAAAGGTATTTCCATGTTTGATATACACAATGATGTGAAAATGTTTTGTTAAGAATAAGTAGTTTATGATCTAATCAAACAGTGATATGAACTTCTGTGTGTTTATTGTACATCAGTCTATTTCACACATTATCTGTAATTTCTTAATTAGAAATTATCTAGTGTATTAACAGTAAATTTCTGTCTTAATGATTGTACATTTGATAAATGTCAGACTATGTGATTTCATTATTTTTTGGTAAATAAAATTGCTTATGGGGCAATATTTTAGTCAGTTTCCTTTTTTCTATATATTTTTTTAATTCATTGATTAATTGACAATTAAATCCAATCGGTAATATTGACTGAAATATATTTCTTACAAATTAAACAATAGATTATTGGTTTGTTAAGTATTTAGGTAAATTTACATTCTTTAAAATTGTAAGGTATATTAACATTGTATCTCACATTGAATTGACTATAAATTCTATTAACCCCTTCCTCCTCGCTCCCGTGAAAATGACTGGGTGAGTTTTCGCTCGCTATTTCTCGCTCCCGTGATATTGACAGGCTAGAGCAGGGGTGGCGAACCTTTATGTATCAAAGTGCCATTTTTTCTAAAAAAATGTTTAATTAGGTCATAGACGTGCCGTCAAATAATTATTGGGAAAATAATAATACTAAATACTATCAACTCAAAACTCTTCATTTACTACGGAAAAAAAAATACATTTTGCAATGTCTCAGTTATACACGTAATTCAACTTAAAGTTAAATCAGTGTAACTTCTGTTGTTGAGGATTCGAAGACAAATAACTTATATTAGGGTTGTAAGATGATAGTTTAGGCAGAATGCATGCTGAACTGGAGTCATCTGTCAAACGGTTTCTAAGCGAGTCTTCAATGTTATTCTTCTCTGGAAATAATGATTCGCAGGCATAGGTAGATGAAAATATTGTTAAAATAGCACGATTCTTAAATTTCCAACCAATCGAATTGGGACAAGTTCAGTTTATCAAATGAAGTTACATCAGGGTACATAATAAACTTGACTGTTTCCGATAATTCTTTGAACTGAGAAAATCTCGCCGAAAATTCATTGATTGTAGAATCAATTACAGAAATAAATTCTTCAATGACAGTTTCTTCTCCTGGTTTTTCAAGTATATCTAAATCGTTGATATTTCTTTTTAAGTTTGAAAAGTACTTGTAGTTTCTTGTAATAATATCGTTCCTGAAAATATGCAGTTTAGCGTCAAAAGCGCGAATGAGATTATCATGATGATAATTGTTTTATTTGTGCCTTAAAGCTTCACGTCAAGACATTGAAAACGTTGGCATATGTCGTCTGTTAAAAACATCAATTTTGAGAGCCACATAACATCCAACAACTGTGGGTATTGTTCAATTTTTCCCTCATTTTGCAGAAACAGTCTGATTTCTTCCAAGCAATCAGTAAATCTTTGAAGTACGTTACCGCTTCTCAACCGGTGAATATTATTATACATCAGTAAGCCATTATACACCAAGTTGACTTTCTCCAACAAAGCATCGAACTTTCACTTATTAACGGCCTGCGACGAAATGAGGTTGACTATTTTTGTAACTACCTCCATTACATTATCAAGAGATGTTAAACCACTCCTAGCACACAAGGCTTGTTGGTGAATGAGTCAGTGGAATTCAAAAATCGAATGTCCTACGTCTGTTTGAAATAAAGTTATGAAACCACATTTTTTGCCCACCATACTTGGAGCAACAATTTTTTTTCAAATAAACTTCTTTCTCAATAAGTCAATTTTNGAATTCAAGAATCGAATGTCCTACGTCTGTTTGAAATAAACTTATGAAACCACATTTTTTGCCCACCATACTTGGAGCAACATCAGTTGTTACTGAAACAATTTTTTTTCAAATAAACTTCTTTCTCAATAAGTCAATTTTAAACAGCCGTACAAATATCTGTGCCCTTTGTAATTGTTAGCAGCTATGTTATCTTAATTAATCCTTCCTTAATGACGTTTCTTACGCGATATCGAGCTAATCGCGCAGATTTAGTAATGCCAAGGCTTTCGTCATGACATAACGATATAAAAGGAGCGGAGTTAATGTCAATTTTTTGTTGATCTGTTACATTTCCAAATAGTTTTAAGATTCTCTCCTTTACTGTATTTCTAGATAGAGGAGAAAATTTGATGCTCTGAACTATCTTATCTTTTTTATCGAAATCATCAAAAAGTGAGGGCGCACAAGCTAACCAGGCTTCCTTCGAAAACTCTCACTCTTGAAAAGGTTTACTACGCCTTTGCTTAAGTGTCATATGTCTTGTACAGTTTTTGTTTCGCTTTCTTTCACTCGCATAGCTTAATTGTTCTTTTGTTTCGTATTTTATTAATTATTAACTGTTAATTTTTTTTGCTTGTTATTTATTGTTAGCTTGTTTTTTATGGTTATTAATTGTTATTTTTTGCAAAAATTTTTAATATTTTGTTAATAATTATTAACTTTTTTTGTTCGTGTTTTTTCAATTTTAATTTAATTGTTAATGCGTTTCATAGTGAACTTTGTGATCGGTGGCGTGCCCAAAATATTCTGTAGCGTGCGATTGGTTCGCCATCTCTGGGCTAAAGGGTTCAGTAGGAATGCGCCAATAAGAATAAAACTAATTCATTTCTTTTGCCCGGAAAACATTTTATTTCTCCTTTTACACCATATAGCAGTACCAGGATATTTTTAAGGTAATTGTAAATAGTTAGTTCATTTTAAACTAGATACTAGCACTAATCAAATACGTGTATGAGGAAAAATACACTTTTATGACTGTTTTCTTGAAAACTAACCGATCGTTAAGGGATTAACGGAACTACTAAATATTTCTACTGAAAAAAAGAAATACAAACTTATATGCTAAGTATTTTGAGGAATGTACAGTGTTGGAAATAATTACATGATATTTAATGTACTAAGTTCATGCCTCGTGCATTCTTAACCGAATATTTACATTTAAAATGCAGGGGGGGGGGAGGTTGACAACAAGAGAGACATGTCTTCTCATCAAGAAAATTGGACAAAAATATTTAACCCTGAATTTTTATTAACTACTAAATTAATCAAAAGATAATTTCAAATTTCACCGATTATATATAAAAACTAACATTTGTGTTATGGTTGAATGGATTATGTATAGTTTCATTCTTCCTGGTTTTGATGTTCTTTTTTTTTATTTATTTATTTTTTTTTTCATTCCATTTAACCTATAACAAAATTGTTTTTTTGGGAAGATAGCCATCTTCTTATGCCTATCACTTTTAAAGACTAGTAATATTTGTATTGTTAAATGAATTATGTGGTCAAAGTTAAGAAATTATTTTTATTTCTCATCTTTTTTTTTTTTTTTTTACTTTACTTGAATTGATAACGATTCCTAATAATTTTCCTGAAATGTCGAAAAAGGAGACTTATAATAATTTCCAGTTATTTAGGAAATATATATTTATACCACCTTCAGCCCAACCATTGCAGAATTTTATTGCCAAGTCTAATTTTTAAATGTCTTCAATTAACCCCTTTTATTCCACAATGTAGTGCTTTTTAATAATTTTATTTAAACTTTTTAAATGTTTTGGAAGAAAATATGTATTGCACACTATAGAACTTCAAGGAAATAAAAAACATTTATTTATTATTTACAAACATTTAGAAAATAATTTCATTCATTATTTTTTAGTACAATTCCTTTCATTGAATAGAATCAAACATTAATTTGATAAATAATCTCCAAAAGCACAAAATACTATTTATGAAGAATAAAATCAGGTTATCACAAAATAGAATTTCAATTTAACCAATAGTAAGAGTTAAACCTGTACAAAGTTAAATGAAATTTGTCTTAAATTGTCATTACTTGTAGGGGAACCTGTTTTTCAACCAAAAATTAAGTGTAAAAAACTACATAGATAATGTGCGTAAAAAATTTCATTGTTTTTATTAACTAATTTCAATTTAAAAAAAAGTACCTAAAAATAAAATTAAATTCCAAATTTTAGAAATACTACAAGAAAAAAAATCTAAATTCTGAAACATTTATAAGAAGAAAAAATTCAATTAAAACACATTAAAAATTAATGCTCTAAGATTTATTTAAAAATTATAGATGCAAGTAATTTATATAAACCACTATATTCACATATACAGTAATTAGGCTTATTTTTTCACAGAAAAAATTGTTTTAATGTGATTTTATTAAAGAAAAACAAAGGGTGAATGTTCTGTAAATGTCAAAAATATTAGCTTTTATTAAGACAATCGATATTGTTTTCATTAAACTAAGAAATAATTTACTGGCAATTCAGATTAAAACTTAATTCAAAAAGCGGACATTTTCTTTCTGTGTCGAGAAATGGTTGCTCACTGTTGCAATTATATTTAGATTACCATCCTATCCTAAATTGAATAATTTCTTTTAGCAGTCAGAAGCCAACAGATTAAAAGATACTGACATTTCTAAAATTTTTAAGCTCAGATTATCAATATTGAAATATGTACTTTCTAGAGTGGGCATATTGTTCATAATTAACCCGCTTTACGGCTGCTGCACTTGGGGGAACCAGTTAAACAAGCGTCATATCCCCCCAAAAAAAAACAGTCATGTTCATTCTCTTAAAAACTATAGTAAGAAAATGGCTATATGTAATTAAAATTTCATGAAAATAAAACTTCGGCTAAAAATAGAAAGGAAAAAAAAGTAGCTGCTACTAATAAAACAAAATAGTTAAAAGACTCAGCACACATTCCAGGACTAAAATAAACTACACCATTGTCATTCGCCGTGTTTTATACACCTTTTTTTTAAAATAAAGAAAAGTAACACATATTTATAAAAACATTTTACAGTAATTGCAACGCTCCGTTTTACGCTGATGCTTTTTTTTTTTATAAAAAAGCTAAGGAAGAAAAAAAAAATCAGATACAAATGAAACACTACTCAATTATTACATGACTATTTTTTAGACTCCAAATTTTAAAAAGTATGAAATATCCTTGTGAATAAGATTGGAGAGCAAATTCGTTGTTGCATATATACAATTAATTGATCTTGACTAATTCGGGTTAAAGGGTTTCAAATCTGAAATTAGTTTTGCTCCTAAAGCTACAGATTTTTTAATGACATTTTTCGCCAAAATGTACAACTTTAAAAACTTTATATATAACAGGGTATCGCGTAAATGTTGCAACAAACTTCTAGGAGAGTTAAAGCATATCATCAGGATTAAAATTTCATAAGAACCCATTGTCGAACGTTTTTAAACTTGTACATTTCGATTTAAAAATTGTGGCTCTGAAAAAGAAACCAATTGCAGATTTGAAATCAGCTATATGAAAATATCCTAGATCCGTTTAAAAAAAAGTCTCATGCAACAACAAAAAAACTTGTTCCCCAGTGTAATTGTTCTTATTTTCTTAAGATAATCGTGAATGTAATTTTCATTGCTTAACCTTTCGTTTTTATTACATCTTTATCCGATATACACGCTGTTCCGGTGAACACTGCCCTTAATATATACTTTTAAGATCTTGGTCAAGAGTAGAATAAAATTTTAAAAAATGCACAATAAAGGCAGCAAATTGATGATTCAAGTGAGGTGAAAAAAAATTTTAAAATCTGGCCAATCATAAACAAGAAAGACGAGATTAAAAACATCAAAACCTATTAGATTGCTGGAGGAAACTGAGTTAAAAGACTTCAAATAGAAACATTTCCAAATTTCGTAGGTCAATCAAACTGGTTTTGATGTTTTTAAATCTTTTTTCTTCAATAGTTGTTCGCAAGTTTTTGATATCGTTTTTGCGTTTCCTTCACTTAAAAAATAACTTGAGACTCTTAATAGGTGCTTTTTGCATAATTTTTGACAACGATTTTATAGATATATATATTGAATGGTGATTACAATGTACCCTGTATACCAATGGCATGTTTCTTTACTCTTGTCTCTCGAACAAATAAAGACGGTTTTCGAATTATTTTTCACTTAGAATGTACCACCAATCCCGCCCCTTCTAAAACAAGTTTTCTTTTTATCTCTAGAGCATATATTGCCCCAGCCATCCGCGAAAGGTTAAGAATTTTCAATAATTCAAAATTGACAATTTTCTTAATTGTCAATAGTAAAAAATTTCAAAATATTGTTATTATCTGTGTTCCACTGAGAAACATATTAAAGGGGAAGATATGTTTAATTGATAATTCATACATCCGTTAAACGTTTGGGGTCAATCAATGTTTCAGTTATTTCTGAACTTTTATCATTTGTATTTTATACATAAAATGTGACTAAATCTGTATTTAACTTAACAAAGGAATCACAGAATTGCTTGCGTACAAAGTTCACTTATCACAGGTCTATGGATTTTGTTGTGAGAGTTCATTCTCTTGGCTTTTAGGTCTTTCATTTTCTGAGGAGCCCTATAGGGAATACGTTTTTTGTCCGTGATAACAGAGTCATAAGCCAAATCAATCGATTTCTTCACATTGGTCACGTCTTGTATGCCACGAATTTTGAGAAGTCCATCCTTCAACTTCTGCACTGCGTGCTGCGAGTCTGTCGTGACAGGCTCTTCGACTGAGAAGCTCCGCCGTTGTAGACTCGTCGTTTTGTAAATGTCTTTATCACTGTCTTCGCAGGAACTTATGGAGCCACTTTTTCGAATGCCGTTGTTGCATTTCGGGAAATTCGAGATCTGAGAGTCTATGACGCACTTTAAACGTTCCAGTTCTTTTTGCTGAGAATTTATTTGAGCGTCTTTCTCTTTGAGGAGTCTTTCGATTCGCGATTGCTCTTGACGAAGTTCGGCTTCAAAAAGAAGCAATTGAGACACAATTCCTTGCATTTCGTTGTCTTTTTGAATCAAAAGTTCTCGCATTTGTTCTTCTTTTTCTTCTATCTTTCGTCTCCAGTTATTTGCTTGCTGTTGGGACTTAGTAGTTTGAGTTTTAAGCTGACTCTTCACCTGTTTCAGTTCTCTTTCTCGCATCATAAGTCTTGTCGTCAACCTCAGAATTTCAGCTTCCAACTGAAAGTAAAATAAATTACAATCAAAATATAGTAAAGCTAATTATATAATACAGAAGGCATAGTTTATACAATGGACATAGTTACCAATTTATACGACCGTTGTGAAAGATTTTGCAAAATGGTGATATAATATTTAAGGTTTTAAGAAATTTTGAAAATTAAGCTAATAATCTTACTTTAGACGAAGTATAGAATATTTTAGCTGTCTGGAAAAATTTTCGAAATTTCGACTGCAAGATTCCATCATCACAAATATGAAAGCGAGATAATAAAAATTTTGTAAAATAAGAAGGGTATTTTTACTAATGCTTAAAATATAAGGCAATAAATTATAATAAAAAAATTAAAACAAAAACTTAACTAAATGTAATTTTGTTTGTATAGTTATCAATACTTTATTTTCATTATTAATATTTCCCTAACTTGAACAATACATTCTATGAAAAATTAAAATAACAATAAAAATCACACTTAAAGCGAAAAGTTTCTAAAACAAAGGAAGAAATATAAAATTTAAGATAAACTTGACCGAATGTGGTAACGCACATGCTATGTTACTCTTTCAAAACCCTAATTTCAAACAATTTTAAAGCTGTTTGACGTGATTCTCTAACCAAAATTAGTTAGAGAGACACTAGTACATGTAACTGAATGATTAACACATAGCTTGTTTTAAGTTACAATATACAAGTAGCATTTCAAACATACACATTTTGCGAGTTTGAATTTTTGTGAAAATTCGATGTATTTTTCAGAGAATTGTATTTCTTCCAAAGTCATCGAAGATGAAGTTGCTATAAAATAGTTAATGATGAATCGTTTGCAACTAACCACGATTTTAAATTGATAATAAGAAAACTTCATAAGTTTTATTATTCAACACTTTGTATGAAAATAACCTTTAGTAATCAAAGCAAATTTGATTCAAAAACAAGAAATAAAATAAAATTCCATTTTAGAGAGGTTATTTAGCATCAGTTCAGAAAATAAAAATTGCGCAATAATAAATTCGTGAAATTCGAGTAAACTATGCCTTCTTCGTCAGTATGGCACATAAAATCTCTTGTAATTCGCTCCATTTACCAGTGAAAGTGTATTTAATGGTCCTCCGGGCCAGTGTGTTATCATGGCAGCAGGTGGCAGTTTTGCGTGAAATTATGCGTCAAGAAATGCGATAAAATTCTTCTTAGAGACGAAAGAAGCCTCGAGCATTAAGTTGTTTATCGTTTTACCGGTCAAAATTGTATCGAAAAGGAAACTAACAATTTGAAACTATCATTATGTGGGAAATTAAGAATTTACTGAAGCATATCCGTTTTTTTTTTTCTTCTCTCCCAATAGAGTAAATAGTGTAACTTTCAATTTGAAGATCTGGCATCGAAAGTCAATAAGTTTGCCTCTATCTCGGTTACAGCGCCCTCTCATTTTAGCGCGAATTGTTCTAATAGGTGAATTATGCATTGTCGTTGTTATGTTTTTATGTTATAACAGAAAATTAAAAATTTATGAATTAGAGGAGATTATTTTAGAGTAAAATATTTTGAACTTGTAATTATTTGTTTACTTCTGTAATGCCCATAACTGTAGTTGTAGTGCATCGTTAACAAACTCTTGTCTTTTCCTCGCTTTTTTTTTTTACGTTTTTCTCCTACACAATTTATATGGACAAAAATATTACTCAATTAAATACTATGATAATTATTTAAATTATAACTAATTGCATATTTAATTTATTGCATTTGAGCATTTTCAAGCCCTTGTTTAACTAAACTGTTGAAAAAGAACAAAGGAAATTATAAAAAGTTGATTTAAAAGATAATGCAAATGCATTTGATAAGAGTTTCCTAGTTCATGAATAGTCACTTAAAATATTCTTGTAATAAGCTGTTAATAATATATGCGCAAGTGTGCCTATGAGTTATTGAGTTCTTTTCTGACAATGGTTTTGCAGAATTAGAACATTTTGTACAAATATATTTGTTATGTTATAATACAAAATGTAGTTTGAAATCATCATCTGTATAGTTTGCCAAACAGCCCAGAAGGATAAGTGCCTTTCTTTGAATTTTCTTCCACCTCGTTCTATTCAAAGAATATAGAAAGGAGTAAGTTATGTATCTTTATCTGACCCCATGTATATTATTTGGTTCTATTTTTGGCACATGTAAGCCAGATACATAATAATTTTAAACAAAACACCTTTTAATCCAATTGTGTGTACTGTGTTATTAAATAATAAATAAACAACTTAATGAAACAGATACCTTTTATTTTTTACTCAAACAAAAAAACATTGGTGAACGATTCATTTTAATTAGCATGAGCTGATTATCACGATTGTTCTGTTATTTTATTAGAATTATTTTACACAGCAAAAGCTAAAGGATTTTGATTGGTTTATAACATTAGTAGTGAAAGTTTAGAGTAACAAAACATTCTTATTCAGAAAAACACATAACATCTGTATTTTTACAACGGAAGCTATAAAAAGAATTAAAGGATGCATGGTTGATAACCTTATTGGTGAAAGTGATTACTTGTCAAGCTCCGTCGAACACAGCATATTCAAGTTACTTCGAATCAATTACTTTCCAGATTTTATTTTCCTTCTTTTTTTTATGATTCATTCATTGATTGCATAAGCAAACAACATCCAATTTACTATGCAATTAACTTTATCGGTGCATGTTGTAATAATAATATAAATATATTGGATTTAATTTCAATGAAAATCAATAATAGGGTATCAACTAAAATTTAAAAAGAGCAAGAATATTCTGAAAGAAACAAATATGATGTTAACTAATACATAGCATTTGTTCGTGAAAAACGTAATACCCAATCTACTAGACTAGATAATTATTTCTCTCTGTGATTTTATAATAATAATAATAATAATAATAATGCACTAAATTTAATTTAAAGGAATATCAACTAATATTTATTTATTTTTTTTTGCTGAAATTTAAAAAGAACAAAAATATTTCGTAGAATAGTGATTTTGAATAATGCTATTATTGCACCTGTTTCGAGGAAACACAATATCTGGTTCACTAGAATAGATAATTACCTTTTTTAATTATTTTTATAATCTATATTGATATTTTTTTTTCTTATTTGGTACTATAAAACGATCTGCATAATTTCCGTTGGCAGCAGTAAAAATCTTTTGCCAAGTAGGCACTTTGTTTTAATGACGGACATTCTATAATTGAAAGAAACTAATAAAGGAAATGATACGTTTACAATGTATTTGGAATATCAACGACAAACACGTATATCGTATATATTATGTATTAATACACGTATATATTAATGTCCCATACTTTTTTCAATTTTTTTTTAAATGATTAAAGTATGGGATTAATTGAACATCTCAGTAGTTACTTGTTCATCAGTGTGACTATAGAAAGTGAAATATTTCGTAAGCGGCGTCGCTGAAGCAAATTTACTCTATCTTACTACATTTATGGAGTTAAGAAGTTTCACGGCAGTAATCCCGACCGTAATCTCACCAAAACTTGGAAAAAGTAAGCAACGTGACTTAGTTACGTAACATTTTTAAACTTTCTGTCGATTTGATCTTTATTACGTTGACGCTAAACCGATCTCATTGAAACTACTTAATTTTCACAAGAACTGCTTTTTAATAATTAATGTTTAAAACAGCTGTAAAATTATCATCTATATCCAATGTTAACACTCCGCTCATGGAAAATAAAGCAAAACGTAACAGAAACGTAAAAATAAGCAAAAACGTAACATAAAAGAATCATTACAAAATTAGGAGAACGGTTTTTCAAACATCAAATGCGAGATGTCACACACTTGCCAATTGTTAGTGCTGAGCGATATCAGTATTTCAACACCTAAATGTATTTTATTTAATTATATTATTTTTATTTTATAACCGTTGTTGAACAGACTACCTAATTTTTTGAGGTTCTACCAATGTTCAACTCAGTAGCCTTGTAATTTTGAACCCTATCTAAAACACAAGGGAACTCCTGGATTAAGTATTGAGAGAAGTTTTCTTTCGTGGAGGACTTTTTGATGGAATTAATCAGCATTTGCGCTACATGGTGAGGAAAACCACGAAAACCTACCACGGTTAGTCTGTCGACAAGAGTACCCTAGCCAATGATCCGTCAACGACGGAGGATATTTTACGTTAACACTGCGGTCAGTGAGAGCCGGGTACGGATTTCGTATCGACCAGACATCGCTGGGATTCAAACCCGGTTCACTCATAGGAAGGCAAGAGCTCTATCCCCTGAGCCAATATGGTTTACCAATGTATTGTCTCGAAATATTGATATTTTACAGTTCATCATATTTTTCTAAATTAACTTATTCACATTATTTTTACAATTATCAATATTTTCGTTCTCCAAATAAAATTTATAAACACTCACGGTAATATCGTTTTTGATAATACTTGAGGTATTATCATAGTCAATGTTCATACTTGTTGATATTGATTGAATTACTATCATCGCCGATAATTATCGTACATTCGATATTTACAGTAAGTCAACGGTATTTACAATGACAAACTTTAGACGATCTTTATTTTGTTATTTAAAAATATCAATATTTCATAATTATATCGACTAACTCTACAGAATAGTAAACGATTTAAAACCTTAGGAGCTAAAGTACTTTATAAAGAATTATTTCCAGTTAGAGCCACTTCGAAGCTTGGGAAGATCAATAAATAAATAAAAATATTTTTTAAAAAAAACTGTTGTTGTTATTCTTCGCAGACGAGGGTAGTGTTAGAACATGATTACACCTGCTTTTCTTAAAATAATTACCTTACACGCACAAAGACACATGTTTTTAGGTCTGCATGCGGACAAGACATTCATGGTCGTGCTGCGACTACCTTTACGCATCATCTTAATACCCATTCGATTTGCTTAAGAACCAAAGAATGTGCAAGTGCGTGCTAAGGAAGTTTATTGATACAGATTTAAACCAAGGATAATAGCATCACATCAAGGATACAAAATAAAATTCAGAAAATATCAGACATGTATTTTAATCAACTAATAATACAACTGTGTTTTTATTTACTTTTAATTATAGCTAATTAAAAGAATTTATGAAAACGGGGAGATGCTATTTTCACTTTACATTGAGTAATTTAAAAGGCAATTTTGTTACTTTTTCACAGAAAAGATTACGGCAGAAAAAATAAATGGCCGCGAAACGCCGTAAGCACTCTTCGTAAGTCGGATGCCACTTTCTGTAACCAAAATAATGATGCATAAAAATACAAATCTAGTTAACATTTCCAATGGATAGTTTAGCATTAAACTAATAATTACATTTTGCTCACCAACTATTTTTTTCACAATTATTTTGTTAAATTATTTGCAAACTTTCCTAGCTTTAAGTTACATTAAATTAATAATTACATTTTGTTTACTAATTATTTTGTTGAATTATACGTTAACTTTTCTAGCTTTACGTTATGTCATTAAATTAATAATTATATTTTGTTTACTAATTATTTTGTTGAATTATACGCTAACTTTTCTAGCTTTACGTTATGTCATTAAATTAATAATTATATTTTGTTTACTAATTATTTTGTTGAATTATACGCAAACTTTTCTAGCTTTATGTTATATACCACTCGAAAAGAAAATCATTGATTATGAAACTGGTGAATATGTGTTCGTACATTTTTGGCTGTTTGCATAATAATATATAAACCAAGTTAGTCATTCCCTGGAATCTATCAAAGCTGTGCTGCTGTAAAAATATTTATAATGAATCGCAATACGGAGTATATTACATAAATAATATTAACCTCTTCGGGACTGGCTGAATGTTAAAGAAGCGCTTCCTCAGGCCCGCATACTCTAGTTCAGTGTTTCCCAAAGTGTGGTACTTGTACCCCCCAGGGGTACGGGAACAGTTTAGAGGGGGTACGCGTTCTTATGCAAAATATCTTGTAACAGACGAAAATTTCATAAAATTTTATTTAAAAACAGAGCTACCCATGAAAATTTACGATTAAGTAATTTTCTATTGGCCATTTTTTGCGGAATTAACACTTAATAATTAGTGGTGTCAACAGTCAGTTGTGATTTCAAACTTTTGTGCAATATTTGTATAGTAAAAAATACATTCATTTTCTTATTAGTGGTATACAGTGTTACGAAACATTTTGAAAGGGTACACAAAAGTCATAAGTTTGGGAAACACTGCTCTAGTACTATACTTACTAATACGTGATGTAATACAAGAGTAACAGACTGAGATGAAGTCCGTGTGATCTTGGGCCGCTAGAAAGGCTCGTTTTATATATGATACCATGGGTCAAAAAGGAAGAATCGCATGATCACGTGTATGTCATCACGGTCCTGAAGGTGCTATAATTACTTAGTTTTAGAGAATTTTGTAAATTTGTAATTTGCAAATTTCACTAGCAATTCACTTACACTTACGAATTTCACCACAGTTAATGGAAGAAAAAAAAAGTTTATTTTCTAATATTTGATATAAGCTTTGGAAAATTTGTTATTCAAGCTACAAATTCAAAAAACAAAATATGGTAGCTTTTGAACTAAAAAATATTTAACAATTAAATTCGTAATATTTTCAAACAAGATGATTCTCTCTTTTTTTTTTTTTTNTTTTTTTTTTTTTTTTTAACTTAAAAGATGGGAAACACATAGGAGTTAAGCTAACATTTTTTTAAAAAACTTTTATCACTGTGGAAAATCCTAAATTAAGTCCAATTTAAAAAAAAATGTTTCTTGATTTATATGCGTCAATGTAAGCTAATGAAACAGAATATTCTTTTCTTATAAATATCTTTTTATTCAATCACATTGAAATGGTCATTGAAATTTTTGAATAAAATTTGAATGTAATAGGTTGATATTTTTATTTTTTTAATTTAAAGCCTTTATTATTTCATAAAATCCATTAAAAAAAGTAATATACTATCTTTAAAAAAATGAAAGTGAAACAGTAATCTACAGGTTTAAGATAATTTGATAATACACGAGTGTTAAATATCATTCAAGTAAATATTACTTTTAAGATAAGAAAAAAAACAATGTCAATGAAAAGGTATTAAATATTTGGGTTATGCCATGCCCCGATTTTACTTAAAGATAAAAGCCACTTCATAAGTTCGATTACAAGGTTACACCCTGTCTAGAATTCTGGTGCATATATTTTTCATTTTAATATTTTTTTTTATCAATTCTGATGAAACTCTAATGAACTTAAAATACTAAACTTGTAAATGGAAATGTTAACACCTAAATGTAAATGTAAAACCACGGAAACAAAGAAAAGACCGAACTTTCAACTTTTTTCTTTCTTTCCTTTTAGATTTTATTTAACCATTGTTAGTTCTTATTTTTTCAATTAAGTATTTCATTTCAATTTTAAAGACAAACCCATTCTTCGGTAAAAATTCATTTCCCACTAACCGCCTTCGGCAGCCAGCTATTCCGCTCTTATGTCGGGACCTTACTAGAACCAGTGAAAAAAATACACTCTAATATCTTTAAGCCAACAGCATTTGAAAGTCTTTATTATGTACTTAAACTATAATACTTTATTACAATTATAGAAATTTGGCATATAAAATTGCATTCTTTAAAATAATGTAAAAATTAGCATACCATACAATTCAAAAAATTTTCGACTATCATTAATATTGAAAATTATTTTTTTGCATGGAATTATATTTGGCTAAACGAATTTTATAAATGTGCGCAAATATCTTTCGATTACTTTATAAAATTCTAAAATTGTTGCGAAATAGGCAAAAAGTAAAGCTAACATTAAGAGGTTCTAAATTTGGACCATTCTCTTGGTCTTGACCTGACTATTATGACTGATTGCGGCTAACCAACCCCTCCTAAAAGAGAGAAAGCCTCAGCACGAATCATTTCAGTAGTCCGGATTAGCGAACATAAACTGAGCAGTGGGGGTTTTACGAAAGATGACACAAAATGATCAAATTTATGGTACCCGGTGCTGAGGCCTTCTCTCTTCCAGGAGGTATTGGGCTAATCCCCTACATTCTGAGGGTCAGAAATCCAAATCCGGCGGGGGAAAAAACTGTTTCAGAGAAATTACGTTTTTGTGTCTGATTTCGTAACTTAAAATGTCATCTGAATAAAATAATTTGTATATTTGAGGTCACTCCCTTGAACCATTACTTCCTAGACATTGCCACTACAACCGTGAAAATCCAATCATTAGTTCAAAAGTTATTCAGTTAAATCTTTTTTTTTTCCCACAAATTCAAAATTTATTGCAAATATATTTGTAATTTCTCAAACTAATGTAATATTATTAAATGAAATTTTAAATGAAATACATAAATATACCCACATGGAATAAAGTAATAAGAAAGGGTATAATTATCCATGCTTAGAGTCATTCATTTCAAAATTATATAAAATTATTTTAATGTAATGAAATCTTTATCTTTTAAATTACTAAAATGTGCATTTCTGTCTTAGATACAGTGTAATTATTAAAGTAATAAATTAATTTATAAACACTTATGTAATTCTTTTTTTTAAATTCAATTCGGTCAAAAAAGAAAGCTTTTGTCAGGGACAATCCATTTTTAGAATAAATATCAATTATCTTTGCTTTCATTTCATGCGGAATCTGATCAGAGTTTAAATATAAGGAAGGAAAGGAAAAAAAAACAGCATTGTTTTTGTTTATAGTTTCGGAATTATCAGATAGATGTCGAAGGTTATGTTTTTAAAAATAAAATAAACTAAAAAAAAACTGCTCTTTCGTTATGGTTCATTAAATCCTAAGTCAATTTTCATTCTACTTTTGAGATAACGTAGCTACAAAAATCAAACTTATCAAACTCACGCTTACATCTATTTTTCTTAATATAATTTAATCTCAGAATCAAAAAAACAAAAAACAAAAAAAAACACAAAGAAGCATAGTATACTACTGTTTATACGTTCTCTATACTTACATACAAGCAAACGTGCATCTGTTAGATACACGACCAGTTAGATGCACGATTACTCGCTATACTATACAATTGATTTGATTGTTTTAATAATTTTATAGTGATTAACGATTAAGAGAAAGACTTAAGACCTTTGAGATATGATATAATACATTATAATGTAAACCACAAAATATAATATTAATTACAAATTCGAAGAGGAGTCATAACCAGCAAGAGTTTTTTCGATACTTAAAAGATTTATTAATCATCCCGAAATGTCAGGTGATGCTGATCAAAATTAAAGAAATAGGAATATACAAAAAAGCATCATTTTAGAAATATGCAAAAACATTTATTTTTTACACCGTTAGCAGTCGTATATTTACTCAGAGTAATTAAAATACATTAGGGTGATTCAAAATTATATTAACAAATTTGACTGGCAATAACACAAATAAACAAGATGTAATTTCCGATTCTTGTGTATGTCTCACCCTTGGCCAAAGAATACTTTGTTCGCCAAGGTCTCACCCGTGAATAATTTATTATCATTCTCATTATTTAAGCATCCACATCCAAAATATTGAATCTATAGATCAATTCTACTCAAACGTAGACAAACCTATCTAAGAAACAGATTGCAAATTAAACTGACTTTTATTTATGTTTATTTATGTTTTGTAATCCAAATCACTGAAAATGTTACACAGAAAATAAAATAATCTAATTTACATTGGATGTCATAGCGCAGGGCTGTCCAACTGCAAAGGCCAGAATTCCGGTCTCTAATCCCCTGGCAGGCCGCTGTTTGAAAAAGTTGAACAATAACCTGTTACCTCTTATACAATAACAATTAATAGTTGAATTATTAATTATAAAACAATGGAACAGAAGGATTATAAAACGATTTGTCTACATTTTAATGGAAAAACTGAGGCCGATCAGCCTGACTAAGAAGTTGGCGGGCCGCGCAATATGTGTTGGCGGGCCCCCAGTTGGACAGCCCTGTCATATTGCATCTGGTTTTAGAACAAACATTTCATATTTTATTTCATAAATAGTTACTAATACTTTCACAATGAGGCCAAAATCGTTTAAGAATGGTGCTATAATTTTTTTCGCTCTTAAGGATTTTTTAAGGATAATTTTTCACTCATAAACACCACCGAATTCACATGTTCTGAACCCTTTAAATTTATCCGCGTTGTAGCCTCCAACAACAATAATACACCCATGGAGTATGGAGGTAGTGCCACTCCTCAGAAAATGGAAAAAGGACTTAACCCAGAGGAAAAGAATGAAGAACAGATGGCGGCTTTTTATTGTTTATAGTAGAAATTTTAAAGCTAGCATTTAAATAAACAATGCAAATAATTAGAAAAAGAAACAACATGAAAACTAAACTAGGCTAAAAAAAAACTTAAAAAATGCTTAGATATCTTTTGAATTATTAGTTTATCACGGAGACTCATTACAGGAAACAGCAGAGAGGGGGAAAAGTTAAAATCTAAAAGTTGACGCTTGATCTCGGGATGCTAAACGCCATCCAATAGTTAAATAGATGGTCTTTTTTTTTTCTTTCTTCTTCTTTCCCTTCCTTATTTTTATAAATCCCACGAAATTAAATTTAAGAAAATCAACTTCTTTCAGGTTCTAAAGTCATAAATTACGCCCGCTTTTTTGAACTAAAATAAATTTAAAAGGTCATCTTCACCATGCCATAAAGAATCACGGCAGTCCTACGCAACGCAACTAAGCCCCAACCTGATGTTTTTTTTTTTCTTTTTCTGACAGACGATTTGATTCTAAAACGTGACAGAGAATTTTCTTATTTAAAAGAATATAATTATTTCTGGATGCAGACGATGCAGAACTTTCATACGCTACAGGGTGACTTCTGCTAATACTGACCTTTCAGAAAGCTTCCGCTCATTTATGCAGAACTGGTTGTTGGCCATGAGTCTTACCCTTCCCATTTTGATTCGGATGGTGGCAGATAGGTAGAACTGTTCTAAAAACAGGCCATGATTTCGGCATACTTTTATGAAAAAGTTTTTTTTTCTCCCCTCTGATTCAAGTTCAAGTTTAGACTCTCACGAATTTTTTCTTCTCATTTTTGATTGCATGAATGAGCAATTAGCTGGAACTTCTTTACATATTGATACTAATCCTAATTATTGTCGCAACAAGACAAAGAATTGAAGCTTAAAGATTAAATTAACAAGTTCACTCTCCTTTGAAGTGTTGCGTCTAAACAAGAATCTATCTGTTCTAATAATGGATTAAAAACGGTAATGCACATGGTGTCATTTTGGAAATAAAACGTGATTGTAATCAGGGGCTGTTCATAAATGATGTCATACTTTTTATCAATATTTTTAACCCCTTTAACTTTGTCACAAAATGTCTCATTTCACCAAGCACCTGCCCCTCTTGTCACTCAACACGTTATAGATCGATTATATTTTAAATTTATATTTTTAAACTTATGCGATTTAATGGCATTTGTAAGCATAACAATAATAATTGTATAGGTATTTATTTCAATGAAAACAATATAAAATTGTTATATTTACAAAATATTTGATTTATTGATTTTAAATGTTTTAATTTTAATCAAAATGAGTGATGTCAAACTTCCTGTTAACCCTTCTCCCTCTCCGAAGTCACAAACTGCCACTATGTCACGATCCCCTGAATTCTCCCCCAAGACATCATTCGTGGACTGTCTGTAAATATTACAATAGCTTTAAAAAAGTAGGTTCAGCGATACATAAATTTATCCAACTTTATTTCTGATCTAAGCAGTAGATATACCTTAATTGGTTTAATTAATTAGACAGTAGCACGCACGAAAACTGTTTTAAAAAAATTAAAGCAAGTGACATACTCGTAGCTTCCCGCGGGCCAGTCAGTTTTTTTTTAATTGATCCAAAAGAAAATTTGAAAAACTATTTATCAACAATGTTTTTTTAAGTAAGCAGAAAGAGAAAGCCAGCTTTAGAAGAAGAAGAATGGAACAAAAGCAGACGTTCGTTATTTGTCGATGAAAACAAATATGGCCAAAATTTGCTTATTCTTATATAAAATCAAGACTCATTAGTTTATAAAGGAATAAACAAATTTCATAATTACAAACACAATATGAAATCTCAAAATACATTAGCTGCCTTCAGATCTTGTGCTGGGAAGTCTCCTCAGTTTGGAGGTGTTTTAAAATGTTTCATCTTTGAAAAAAAAAAATTTAAAAATATTAGGTCTTGATATCTCTTTCCACAGGCTTTTCCAGGTATATCAGGAAAATTTCAATGAAAATCCAGATCATATTTCATCAATACCATGCATCAGAAAACTTGGATTATTCGATTGGAAAACTTGGGATATTCGATTTTGAGAGCTAAAAATATATTTGAGGACAGAAGGGTAGAAAAGTTTCACCAAAATGTGAAATTGTGAGATTTGTACAACAAATACTTGTACTGGATGTTAGAATTATTTAACTCAAGAGCTGATTACTGTTACTGACAATTCTAAGATAGGATATTTTCCAGGCATGACGTAGCAATTTTTTAGGTTTTCGCAAAAAAAAAAACAAAAAAAAATTCAGCTTTTCCTGAATATTCCCAGCTTTTTGCGTCAAAATAAAAGTCCCTGACTATCCGTGTTCCGTGTTCTACCTGATCCGTGGAAGCACTGCTCCATTATCATTTACGCATTCTATATTCGATATACGTTTTTCTGGAGTATTTTCTGTGCGAAATTAATTTAATTACATTTGCAATCGGCAGTGAAGATATCTCTTTCGGAATATCATAAATTAACATAATAAATTTCATGTAAGAAGTGATGATCATTTTCCATTCATAAAATCAAATTTTAATTATACGACTTCCTAAAATTGGATTATTTTTGCCATTAAAATATTACATACTTTAAAATAATGTGAACATTTGCTCAGCTTATCTTGAGATGCAGCGAAATACGCAAAAAAAAGTAATTAACATTAAGGTTATCAAAACTCACAACTCCTTTCTCACCTCAACTTTTGAGAGTACATTTTCCAAATTACGGTTACCTTTTAAGGGTCAAGAAGAATCCAAATTCGTCGAAACAAGTGTATGGTTAGTCGAAGAAAGTATTTTTTTTGCGTCTGATTTCGTAACTTAAAATATCGTCTGACATAATTAATTATTTAGCGTATTTAAGATTAGTCTCTCAGACCATTAAGATTGAGTCTTAGTAAGTGAAAATCCGATCATTAGATTAAAAAGTGAATCAGTGTTTTCATTTTTTTTTTTTTTTTTTTGACGTATTAAATATAATGAAATAAGCGTTCGTAGCACGTAAGCGAAGCACGTAATGAAATAAGCATTCACTAAGGAGAATTAAAGAAAATGAATAAGAAGAGCGTTTAAAAAATTGGAAAACAGAAACTATAAATTTCATTTATTTATGAGACATATGTTTTATGATAGAGGAAGAAAAATGTTGGTTGGAATCATTTTATCAACGGATATATGAATATGATATATATATACTGTCGTGCAATTGAAAAAAACTACTTAAGTGCTTAGGATAGATTTCGAGAAAAGTGGTTTGACAACTTTCTTTCTTTCAATTGCTAATGCTATGAATGCTAAAATAGAATTTCAGAAAACTAATAAAACGAAATCTATTTTTGAAAAAAAAAAATGTTTTTGCACATATACACTCACACAACATGTAGTTTACCAGAGATACCAAATATTACATATCTAAATTTTGAATTTTTTGTCGCTTACGTTGAATTTTTCTTTTAATTGATGTGATGAGTATATGATTTATGAGTATATGAATATTATATACACATAACTCTCAATGTTCATCTACGTAACATAGATAAATTGGGTTTATAGACAAGGGAACTCTTTAATCAACAAGTAAAGCTGTTTTTCTGGAATATTTTTCTGTCCAAAATTAACTTGCATTCGCTTTCGACGTTGAAAAAAAAATATACTATGACGAGCCAGACGTCAATATGACTGAAAATGGATTTAAAATAGATAGAATGACAGAAACTGGCTTTTATAACACACAACTTTTGTATGGAATAAAAATTTTGTCCATGAATTAAGCATAATTAAAGAATGGTCAAATATAAAATGAAATTAAAAAAAATTAATAATAATTTTTTTTTCCTCATTACGATAAAAATATAACAAATAGATTGTTTACTATTGTTTATCGATTTTTTTAAAGAATATTTCCCAAACAATTCATTGAGTCTTTCCAAATTAGGATTAAAAATATTTATAAGTTCTGGAGAATTGAATGACAAGTTAGAAAATCCATCTAGGTATCAAACTAAATTTGATTTCTGCAGACGATTTTAGGAATATCACACAAAAGAAAACGATTTTAAGCTGTTCATGCATTATCGCTCGAAACGTTCTTAGAAAAACGCGAATTTATTGACATAAACTTTTCCAAAAATATTAACATCACGCGTCTATTGAAAATGGGGGGAGAAAACCACTTGCTGATTCTTGCTAACCAAATATTTGCATTTCATGACAATAGATCCAAACTTACACAATGGGCGAGAAGAAGGGGAGAAAATTACTATTTAGCGCCAAAACCAACGATTCTGCATTATTGTGAAATAAGCGATGGTTGCTTTTCGGTCAAATAGGCTAAGAACCATCGAAGCTGAAAAACGATTCTGCGACGCCTCATCGTATCAAATGATTGAGCGAAGAGTGAGCAGGATTGCAATATGCTGCGGGCCTTGTTGTAACTCAACTCGTGCACGCCAACAGCGTTTTGCGGTTGAAGTTAATTTTACTTGACCTGTTGAACGACGGTGTCTACCTTTTTATTATTGTTATTATTTTCTGTCAAGGTGACTGGAACGGTAAGGAATAATATAAATTTATAACTCAGTGCAAAATGCGGCACCAGAAAGGTTGAAATTGACAAGCATGTTAAAATTATGTGAAGTTTGATGAATTATACATTGCTGAATACCCTCAAATTGCATGGTATGTTGCTGAGACAATTTTAACCTCGGAAACCATGTGTAAGATGCAACAAGTAAAACACATTGGATTTTTATTTCTTATTTAAAATATTGAAGTAAACCCGTTAACCATAACATAATTAAAGAACGAATGTTAAAAAAAACTTTTTCCCATAATACTAAAAGTTTTGCAGAGTGTAAGTGGTATTTATTTTAAGAAACCATTGGCATCTATTTTAGAATGTAGTCTTTGAACTTTTCATTACTATTGATTGTAAAACTGATTTATTTTTAGGTAACCGCAAAACACTTTTATTAACTTTAGAAATGCCACGAAAATTAAGAATAAAAATTATTTAAACAAATTTTACATTTCATAAAAATATTCACAATTGTCATATTTCAGCTATTCTAACGGAATTTAAATCTTTAAACTTTTGGAGGGAAAAAAATGTGAGTATAATGTGATAATACAAAGTATACATTTCCGATTAACAGCACAGTTATTATTTTTCACGTGGAACAAAATTTGTTTTACTTCCTTTCAACTAAACTTATTTATTATTTACTTAAACTTAATCAATCGATTTTTGGATTTCTTAAACTAATGTTTATCTTAAAAAGGGAGAAAATCAAAATATCTTTTTTTAATATTTTTTTTAATCATAGGTTTACATAAATCAACATTAGTCTAGAAAGAGAGAATTTTGACTTTACTAACGTTACTTAATAGCAATGCCCCGGCTAATTATTCTTTTACTATAACAACCGTTTGATGTTTTACTGTATTTAACACGAATTGAAATTTTAGAAGTATTTGCTGGTGGGAGAACTCTGTTACCAGTATTATTCTGTTATATGCTGAAAAAAACCTTTTAAATATACTATATACCTAAGGTACGAAATTTTTCAAAAATATGCTTTTTTCAACAACAAAAAAAGTTTGCTCAAATTTTTTAATTCTAATTCTCAGTTAAAAATACATTTTGATTAGAAAATTACTTAGAAAATTTTTCAGTCACAAATTATTTTTTAAGAGGAATTTAAGTGCTGGGGAAAATATAAAATATAGTTTTAGAGCAGAGTTTTAGAATAAACATCTTAAAAGGAAATAAAAAAATTTAACTGCTTATAAATATTTGAACGGGAAAAGAAAGAATGTAGAATTTATTCACACAAGAGCTGAAATCAACTGTAACACGCCTTAAACATGGGGAATCAAATTGACTAGTTAATAGAGAGCTATTTAACTTTAGATTTACAGCATTTGTAAAACGTGTTAAAATGATTCCATGTTTACTCAAAGAAAAGTAATTACATTTAACTTTTTTTCAGGTTGCTTGCAACAAACACAATAATGCACAAAATACGATACATTACACCCACACGGCACCCACGAATACATAATTTGCATACAATTTACCAGTCATTAAAGAGTGCTGGTGCCTTAAAAAAAACCTTAAAAGAAAACCAGGAACGATCATTAAACGGCATTAAAGAAATTAACTACTACCATTAAAAGAGATCTTAAATTCTGCATTACATTAGTCGACTTGGTCAAGAGCACTTATTTGCTTTTAATACTCTTTTGCACGACTTCATCTTTGCTCTAGGGTTCAATCCGTCATTACATATTCTGAAACCATGAATGCAGAGTGAAACCATATACAGAACAAGTTTGTGCTCTTTATTATTCATGGATAATTTGAAGTTTGATGATTGCCGGGAACATAATAAAACAAGTAAAGTTTTTTTCGACTTCCGCAAACACTTTCTCCTTCCGCACTGTGATATTTCTCGGAAATACGGATTATCTATGAACTTATATGGAATATATAATTCGGATTTCCACGGAATTCAACAACTGTCTTGATGATTACGAATGTGTCAATGAATTGGAAATGGATATAGTTTTCTACTGTAACGTGTAGCATCCAGTGATTACGGTTACTCTTGTATTACAGTTAAATAGTTGATAAGGGGGTAGAAATTATTTAGAATTATTTAATCGTGCAACTTAAAATATAATGCAAACTTAAAAATCTATCAATAAATAAAAATTACGTAGTGTAAAAAAAGTTTTGTAATAAATGTGTCTATAACGATATATAAATGATAAAAACTATTTAATTTAAAATATAAATATATCTGATATTTAATTTAAAAATTAAATTCTGCTAAACTTGACCTTCTAGCCTTAGGGGGAAATGGAGGAAGAAGATTAATTGGATGCCTACAAGTGACGTCATTGTAGGCAAATCTGTGCATTTGTCGATTCAGAAGCCAATCATGTTCGACACACACACGTGACATCGCTTACAGGTATCCAATTGAAGCTGATTTAAATCACTTCAAGAACGTGTTTTTTTATTTATTTTAAGCATCGATGGAAATGCTTTTTCCAAAATAATTTTTTTTAAATATAAGGCTTTATTGATTCGTTTATTTTAAATTTTCTTTAGTCATGCAGCGAAGATTTTTAAGGAAGTTGTATGTGATTATGGTTGCAAAAATTCTGCAAAAATTGAATTTTTTTAGAATTTGACATAAATTTAGAATGATGTCACACAATGTTGATTGAGAATACATCAATGGGATAGATAAAAAACTAACATTTTTCTGATAAGTCGGTAAAAGTCTTTGATTTTCCCCGACGACACCAAATTTTAACCATGGCTGCTAAGCAACAATCTTGTCTATAAATAATGTCTCCTTGTAAGTATTACAACTTAAGAGAGAAACGCTACTGAAGAATTTTTTTAAAAAAATCCATTTTTCTAAAGATATTTTTTGAATTATAAATGTGAAAGATGTAATGCGTTTGATAATAGCACGTAAAATTTTTTTCCGAATCTAAAGTATAAATAAATTGAAAAAAAAGAAGAAAAAACAGCTTTTTTTTTTTTTTTTTTTTTTGCAGATTTGATGATTTTGCCAGTTTTCATTCAACTTATTTAACAGGATTTATATTTACTTGCAAGAGATAATATATTCCAATACATGTATTTTTACATGCATTGGTAATGGAACAATTAACGATTTATTAGCGTAAAATAGTTTTCGTTATGTAAGTACTGTGTTTATAGGTTTCAGTTAATCAAACTTTTATATAATGTATATTTCTAATTACATCTCCCTATAAATTTTTTAAAATTCAATATCCAACTATCTTGTTAAAAAATTTACAGGCGTTTAGAATTTATGCAAATGCATATTTACTGAAATCCTGCTAGAAACAAAACAACAGTGATATACATATACAAGCTGTTAAATTTTTAAGTTAATCGGATAAAAATTGGGAGAGTTATCGTGGCTGCGGTTTCTAGTTGTCTCTAAAAACAAAGCTCACATAAACCCACAATGCACGTGCTTACTTCCACGTAATCTATTTTATTGCTGCATATTTTGGTACATGTTTAGAATTTAAATTAGAATCTATATTTATTTTGCATATCTATCTGATCGGGAAAAATAGAAACTATAGTAGCTGTATATAATAAAATTCAATGCTCATTATAAACTCTTATCTAGATCCGAAATCTATGCAGAACAAATCAGATACAAAACTTGGTGAAATGACCTGTGCTTTAAAAGTACTTTTAATTTTCAACGAGTTTTGAAAAAAAATTATGTGTGGGACGTAGTAAAATGTGCCACATTAAATTTTATTACTGCCTGATAAAAACTGTTATCTATTCGTTATCTTAACCTTTACGAGTGAAAATGGCATATTTTTTACTACCTTTTTTTAGAGCGGAAGAAAATTTTTTTTATCAATGTTTTTAATAAGTTTAAGGGTTTAATAAATTCATTCTCTTTGCTTTAAAATAAATTATATTCTACAATAATCGCCAAAAATTTTTTTTTTAATTGTAAGTGAAAAAGCTGTAAATTGTTAACACAATCTTCTGATGTAAGCAACATTTGGATGACTCATTTTTCGAGTCCATGGCACTTTTATAAGAAAAGTAAACACGCAGCATCAATTAGTCATAAATTTCCATTTTATGTTTAACATATTTATTTATACAAAAACTGAAAACAATATCTTCTTGAATGCAATATTTTAATAAAAAACACTTTAATGCATTTTAAGGCTATTTTATTAATTCGAAAGACCTACTTTAAATATGCTAATTAATTAGTGCTACCTAGAATTAAGTTACGAAATCGAACACAAAACTATCAATTCTTCTAAATAAACATACGATAATTTAGAATTCTGGCCCCCAAAATATAAGCGAGTTACATTCAATAGTTAAGTCAATATGTTCCCAACAGACGGTCAAAAAATTAAACCAATTTTTTTGTACTTTTTTAAGTACAAATGAAAAAAATTAAGTACAAATCAAAAAATTTTTGCCTCCGTTTATGAAGATTGCTTAACTCCAACTACGTATGTTGTACAAAAAATAATTTCCCTCTACTTTATTTATACTTAGTACAAATTGTCATTTACCATAAAAAATACATAAATATCAATAGATATTGCAGTATTAAAAGTTTATGAGAAAACGTGTACATTGCTTACATAGGGAGGCTATTATACAAATATATATATACACATATTTCGAACATTTATTTAAATACTTGAAAATTTATTAAACTGTTTGTCTGAGAAGGTTGTAGAAGCATTCTTTTTATTATAAACGTGATTTTTTAAAGCTTTTTATTTGAATCATTGGTATTAAACCATAGTCACGCGTCTTGCTATATACGCAAGGTCATTGTAGCTTTATAAATATAAGGCGATAGCTTTGTGGAAAATAAAATAGCCAATAAGCATTCTTTAAAAGATAACATTAGGCTTTTTTTTCCTGGTTTTCAAAGATAAATTAGCTTACCAGGTTTTTAAGGGAAAATAAACCTGCTTTGATTCTAACTGAATCATATTTTGAGACAGAAATTAGGTATAACATATTTCTTCAACATTCAATGTTAGGCTAATCTTCGTCGATAGTTTGATTTAAAAAAAAATCATTAACATGTTTTAGAGAGCCGTGGTAGCACAGGGGATAGAGCTCTCACCTTCCAATGAGATGACCCAGGTTCAAATCCCAGCGATGGCTTGTCGATGTGAATTCTACATCCCGCCAGCACCGGCTACAGTGGTAGACGAATCATGATTTAGGGTCCTCTTGCTATCGATCTAACCGCGGGAGGTTTTCCTCTCCATGTAACGCAAAGGCGCGTTAATTCATTAAAAAGTCCTTCACGAAGACTAGTTTACTCCAATGCTTGATCCAGGAGTTCCCTTGTCTTCTAGGTTGGGTTAAAAATTACAAGACCATGGAGTTGAACATTGAAAAGCGTAACCTTGGTTGCATAACTGAGTCTATGAACGCTCACATAGGACAGTTTCGTAAGGGTAAAAAACAGCTGACATAAAGATGTCTATCAATAACGAATGTATTTAAATAATATTTTGTAGACAATCAGACATTTTTAATGTTTTAAAAGTGTCTAGCTTTCTAATCGGACACTGCAAATCAAGCGACTTTTAGTCCTTTTATATCAATTTCCAACAGGTGCTAACTTCCGTGAAATTGGCCCAAGTGGTCGGGAGAGAAATTTTTAATAAAAAGAAATTTGGTACTCATGAAGAAAAAAAAGAAGTTCAGAAATTGAGTTGGAAGACTCAACTTGGTAAAGTAGGTAGGTAGGTACTTTATTTATTTCGCACTAGAGCTGCTCAATGGGCTATTGGTGACGGTGCTTTAATTAAATTAATTTACTTAACTTAAATTAGAGCAAGACAAACGCAATTAATTTACTTAACTTAAATTAGCGCAAGACAAACGCATCAATCGTAAAAAGAATCTTGAAGACATCAGATAATTAGTTTATATACAGCAGAGGAAACTTCAAAAGTCAAATCAAATTATATACTAACGAATCAAACTATTCTCTAAATGATACAATGAATGGTCAAATACAATTTTATAATAAAAAACCAAACGATTCAATAAAAGATCATAAAATGCGTTTTGTTTTGTTCAAACAGATGCCATATCGATCTACACGCGTGTGTTATTACCAATTGTAAATGCACGCATGTAGTGAATTACCCAGTGAATTGAAATGACTATCGAATAAAGATCCCTCCGGTAAATTAGCTTTAGACAACCGCATCAATCGTAAAAAGAATCTTAACAGCAGATATTTAGTTTATATATGACAGAGGAAACTTGAACAGTCAAATTAAATTCTATAATGACGAATCAAACTATTCTATAAATGTTCCACACACACTGAATGGTCAAACACAATTCTATAATAAAAGACCAAACGATTCTATAAAGATCATAAAATGCGTTAGTTGTTTTGTTCAAACAGATGTCATATCTATCTACATGCGTGTGTTACAAATTGTGCTTTCTGAATAGCTAACGTAGGAGTTGTTTTTTACACCTACACGTAAACAGAGAGAGCTTCATAAAACACCGCCTACTCGCGATACTGAGCAAACTTACCTGGTGATAAGAATTTAACTTTCATTTCATCATTGCGTAAAAGCCTGTCTTAATTGCCAAACAGGAGGAAAAGTATTCTTACTGATTGTAAAGCTTTAGAACTTAAGTACAGATTTTGAACAAAAGCACACTTGCTCTGGGTCACAGTTGGTGTTCGTGAGATGGAAAGCAATTGTTCTAATAGAAGAGTAACGATCCCTTGTACTTCTTGTGTAATTCAACTTTGTTCAAAATTGAACACGAACTTCTAAAGACTGTTTTCTCTTTAGTTTCTTGTGTGCAACCAACGTAACCACTATTTCACGGACTTTAAATCCCAACCCTGACCTTTTCTTCGAGTCTTTTCTTTATTCTTCACTAAGGAAACTAAAAATCAAGTTCCTTTTAGAATTGCTTTTCATTCATCTGTTACTTGAGTTAACATTCATAGAGAAATTTGTGAAACAAAATGTTATATGCTGTGATTTATGTATCAGAGATGATAAAATATTTTTCCGTTGTTTTGTTGTTTTACGTGAAAAACTTGTTAGGTTGTTCGATGGAAAAAATCAACTAGTTTAAATTTCATGAAAGTAAAAAAAAAGAAGAAAAAAAAGGGAAATTAGTAGTGTATTAACCATACAAAAGTAATCATGAAAACTTGTTGAAAAAAGGAGCTAAATTACACCTTTCTTTATCTGTAAAGCATAGGTTGGCAAAATTAAAATCCTGCTTATTTAATTAATTTTTCCTTTCAGAAGAATTTCTTTGAATATCTGACAGATGCCTTGAATAAAGTCAGTCTCTGAATCCTAATAAGTGATTAGATTTATCTATTTTAAGACATTTTTTAATTGATATATTGATAAAATTACATTATAATATTTATGTAACTGCTTAATGCGTCAATAATCTGGCCACTTAATAATTTATGCTTATTCAAAAATATACGTCATATTTGGAATTTTCTTTGTTCAATTTTTCTAAAGAACATATGTTGATGTCGAAAGATGTGAGAGAAAAAAAGATAAAGGTCGGATGTTGTCTCTGATCGAGGATAACCTTGCAAATTCAACCTCCTAGGTCTGTTGATACAGTTTCAAAACGAGATGTTCCATTTGAAAATGAGACTGATCAAGCAAAACAATATTTGGACGACGTTGAGCAAGTGTCTAGAATGCACAGGAATAACGAGACAGGGTTACATATGCAATAAATCGTTAAAAGGTTCTCCATCGCGGACAACGGAACCATAAAAGTTAAACATTTTCTTCGCCCACATTCCTTACGAACAGCTGTTTACATCAAACGTTCTACGAAAATCGGACAGCTGAATATTACTTTGTCGACTATCGAATAATACTCGTGCCAAAAAATAAAACAAAAATGGAATTTCGACCTTTTTCCTCTTACTAAGAAAAATACTTCATGGAATATCACTGCGACTAAAATATCAATGTTAGCCTTATTAATACATCTTCTTCCTGCAGAAAATTATGGCTCATAACAAATAATGAAACGCATATTACCGATGAAAAACAGTTGCATTTTAAATACAGTCAAAATACATAATTTTTAAAAATTTTTTACGATTGGAAAAACTATTTTTTTATTATCCGATTCATACCGATGATATTTAATTAATTTAGGATTAGTTTTCAATAATGTAAGCCTTTTAAACGAAATAAAAGAGAATTTGTAACTTAATAACAGTGTCGGGTATCAATCAAACACTATTTCGTTCCAAGAATATGAATTGTTATTTATGTTATCAATCAGTTGTTATAACTGTTGCAAAGTTACAGCCTCACCATCATTTACTGTTTACTATACTCTAATGCTCTATAGCTATTTGCTAATAATCTGCCACCGCGTATATTAGTCAACAATTACGTCGTTAATTAGTGTTTACAAATCAACTTTTCACTGTTATGTGCATTGCAGATTTTTACAATAATTGATAGTAGAAAAGTCAATCTGCAAGCTTATATATTTATAAAAAGAGTGACTGAAAAATCTAGTTAAGCATTTACGTAATCCATGGCCATCAGTCCGCATATACAGACAAATATGTTGCCAGTTTCGTAAGATTATTTTAAAAAATTGGTTTATTTTTCCTACTTCTCAATATGACTTTTAGACCAAATGTCACTGGGTTAAACTTCCCTGTTCGTTTGAACGAAAAGAATGCAGTTTTTCAGAAACTGGAACGCCAAGACAAAAGAGTGATTTTTTTCCCCCTTTCATTTTTTTTTTCCAGACAATTTTAAGCACTCCCAAGCAAGCAACTTTTTTTTTTCTCTAAATAATACACGTTCTGTCTCGAATCCACGAAATTCTGGCTCCACTGGGGTGTGGTATTACTTTGCAAAAGAGACGACAAGACTACCTTTTAAATCGGACGTCCTTGACAAATGGAAAAACCCGACTTGTTATCTTAGCGCAAGGTCATTGTTCCAAGTTGACATAAGAAACGCCGAGATCCTCAAGTGTATTTTTAAAAAAATAATCAAGTAATTTTTACGAAGCAAAAAGAATTATGACTTCTATCTCTAATCCTGGATGCTACATATCAAAATATTACGAGCTTTAAACTGGCGAAAGTGAAGCAGTGAAAGCTCATCAAACTGGCTTGACTTCATTTGGCGATGAAATCTTCCTCTAATTTCACGATAATTTGAATACAGAACGCGCAAGGCATTCCTTTCTCGAATTTTACTGGAACATTAGACATTTGTGTAAGGCTTTGACTTCAGAGATCAAGTCTTAAATTAGACATTCATTAATTACCAATTAGGGAGAGGATGAGAAAATAATGCCTGCCAAATAAAAAAAATTCGAAAAATATAGTGGAGAGCGTTATTTTTCCTTCTCGGGCATAATATAACTACATGTTTAAAAATTGTTTATTACTCATTTGTACTAGGTAAAAATTACCAATAATTCAATAAAAAAATTCCACTTTCTAAAAATAAAATAAAATTTCTCTAAGGGTCGTTACTTCCTTTTGCTCTGCAGAATGATGCACAAGTGCATTGGTTTATAATTCATCATAAAAATAAAAATTGACTCTTCAATATTGACTTTTTTTTCCCTTCCTAATTTGATCAGGAAATAGTTTAATCAACCTCGAGATGAAATTTCTTTAAAAGAGAAAATCCATATAACCAAGAAAAAATACCCTATAGGCCAGAGATGGCGAACCAATGGCACGCGTGCCATTTATGGCACGCTTCACACTAGTTCGGGCACGCCACCGATCACAAAGTTCATAATGACGCGTATTAACAATTAGAAGAAATTCACAAAAAACAAACAAAATAAATAAACACTTATTAAAAAAAATTAACAATTAATGCTAAAACAGCAATTAATAACCATAAAAAACAAGCTAACAATAAAGAACTAACAAAAAAAAAATAAACAGTCCTGCTTAAACTAACATCTTACAACCTAATATAAGTTATTTGTCATCTAATCTGCAACAACAGAAGTCACACTGATGTTACTTTAAGTTGAATTACGCTGATAACTGACACATTGCAAAATGTTTCTTTTTTCATAGTAAATAAAGAGTTTTGAGTTGATAGTATTTAGTATTATTATTTTCCCAATAATCACGAAGTCAAAATTATTTGACGACACGTCTATAACCTCATTAAACAATTTTTTGAAAAAATGGCACATTGGTGCATAAAGGATCGCCACCTCTGCTATAGGCAATTATCCACAAAATATTGGTTTTTAAGTATTGTAGCTTAATACTGAATCTAATTTTCATGATGAAATGCTTCACAAATATTTTATTGTGCGTTAAATTAACAGGACATACCAAAGATTAATAAGAAAAGGGGGGGCTAAAAAAGCACGCTTTGCTGTGTTCTACTCCGGAAACCTGATAATTATTTTCATCTTCTTTTTAAATTAATTGCTAAGTTCGCCAACAGATAGCGCTTCTGATTGAAAACATTATAAAACAATGTTCTCCATGTTAGACCAATTTAACTAAAATATGTCGAGTAGTAACGCACGCCAATATATACTATGTCAAGATGGTTTTCTTTTCATTTCCACCTTCACGCACTTTTTAATTTTTTTTCGAAATAAATTTAAACAATTTCCATGTTTTCCTGATTAAATGTTTCAGAATCACAACTAATATCTTTGACGTAATCTGTAATTGTTCATTGCTGCCTCATCATTTAAAACAACAGTACAGCCAATCTTACTGCGAACGGCGGAACGTAACATATCGTACTATAAACAGTTCGAAAAGGTTAGATTTGCCACAAGTTCGAGAAAAAATCATTTTTATTTAAATAAAGTTGATTCGACATTTTCATATCAAAAATTAACAATAAAATTTAAACAATAGAAAATTACGCTTGAGAAAAATTTGTCGAAACACTAAATACAGCAAAGTTAGACCGTAGAAAGCGTAGACTCGTCGTGCCCAAAGGTTAAAATCTGAATCACATTCGTAAAAGAACCAATTTTTTAGCTATTTGTCAGCGATAAAAACTGAAAATAAATTTTAATCCATACTCACACGGGAAAACAAACGCTATGAAGGTAACAGCCTACCAATTACTTATTTGGTTATCACTAAAAAATATCACGATCTCAACTTTCACGGTTATTCGCGAATGTAATAATTAGATTTGACCTCACACCAACGCTTTTCTTCTTGTAGGGAAGGAAGAAAAAAAAACTTCGTCAATGATGGACAGTCCTGTTTGTAAGCAAAGCCTACACCATATAACTGGACCTTTTCACCTCTATCGATGGAAAAAAGAACATCAAAAATCCCATTTCGCTCGTGAGAATTCCCATTTGATCACAAAAACTGCCCTTCATCAATCTGAGGCAAGTTTGAGGAAGACAACGCCTATCTATGGACAATAGGTTCCAGAAATATAATAAACAAACGCCTTGATAGCTGGAAGAGGTGGGGAGGGAAAAGAAAAAAGAGGTGTATCCGCAGACGTGATTATTATATTTCAGATTCCTTCCTCAGAGCACAAGCAAGTCTTGATGAAGCAGGAATTTCCGGTGATACTTCGATGGCACTTCATTTTCTGGTGCCCAAAAGGGAAAATAAAGGAACTGGTTCCCCGTAAGCTCACTTAATTTACAAAATCCGATGCTGGATATATGTTGCGTGTGAGCGAAATTGTCGCATTTCTCGCTGCCTGGAAACTGATTGAACTGATAAGTTAGGCGATGATTTTCTATTGTGTAATCTTAAACCATTCGCGTTACATTCTGAAAACTGTTGAAGCATGAGCATTTGACAACTATTTTTCACAAAAGACTTTAATGCATGCTATGTTTCATGCAAAGACTTCCTTTCTTGCTTAGCACTTATTTTGATCACAAAATTGAGCAGCAAAATGGGTTTCCATTTATCTTAGCAAATGCTTTTTTTTCTTTCTGGTAACTTATGTTTTACTCCGTTGATAACTTTCAGAAATTAATAGTACAAACGACGCATGATGCAACGCTCGATATCGTCCCAACAAGAAAACAGATGGTATAAGCTTAGGTCGCTCGTCGATAACATTTCACCATAACTGGGTAAAACATTGACTAATCTTGTCAAAACTATGTTATGAAGTATTGAATTAACTAGAAGATCCACTCCGAAGATCACTACGATGGAAAGGTCGCCATAATGGGGTCGTACTAAAGAGCGAAGACTGCAGTAATTAAGATATCAAAGCGAAATTGTTCCATTAAGAATGATTAAGAACACAATTTTAAAGTTACAGCTTTTTAAAATCTCTTAATTTAATTAATTTATTTATTTATTTGTTACAATATTGTGTTAAGATTTTACCCGGTAGCTGGAGAAACCCAACTCTAGAGCAGGGGTCCCATTATAACCTTTTTCATTAGCAAACCCAATTGGAGTTGGAGCGTTTGCAATCACTTTTTTTCAATGAGGAATAACTGATAATCAGGATTGCTCTTTCTCCTCTCCACTAAAATAAGTTCTCCAGTGCTGTCATACTTAGTGACTCCCTGGTCGGATTGCAATGGCTGATATTTGTCAACCACGACTTCTTTGTGTTTTCTGGTCCTTGAATGTCGAAGAATTTTACAAAGCTTTTATATCGGAGAAATGCACATCGTTTTACAGTGGATCCAAGGGCATCGTGAAATTCATGGCACTGAGATTGCCATTCATTAGCTAAAAAGGGTACCTTAAATCTACTACCAGCTCCTTCCAGTATATCTTATGGAACAATATAACGATTTATCAAAAATACCATGTCTGAGGAGTTCAAAAAGAACCTCGCTCTTAGAACAATTCAAAGTCTTAGAAAGACCAATTATCTCTAGTTTCAAAATGGTCCGGACATAAAATGGTGGATGGGTTTAGGCTCGCCAATGACCATGATTGTTTTCCGAAACACTTGCACCGTTTCCGCACAGTTATATATACGCGATACAAAGTTATAAATACGCGATATAAAGTCATATCTGCAGTCTCTGCTATCTCAGACAGGTCGTGGATGGTGACCATCTGTTTCTTTGCCGAGCTTTAACCAAATATTTTCTTGTGGACCGCTAATGGGAGGTCAAGGGCTGTTTGGTCTATCGCTATTGGTGCTTCTCTTGTTCTCTCTATTTTTTTTCTTCTCTATCTCTCAATCTTCGTTCAATATAAAGTTATTTGTATTTGATGCTGTAGTTGTCTATTAATCTTATCATTAGAAATTAAACAAATTTGTTAAGATTAATTATAATTAATCATAATACCACCCCATTATAAAGTTTAGACATATTATTATCAAAGGTTACACATCATAGTTATAAATAAAAATCAATGTACTCTTAATTATTATCTTCTCCCAAGTCTAAATTGCAACTTAGATGAATATAAGTAATTTCTCACTAAATCAACATGAATACGCGAATTTAACATGATACGCATGAGTTTAAGAAACAAAGATAATGTAGAAATTTAAAAAAAAAAAAAAAACTGTGAAATTAGAAAATATTACTATTATTTAGATAGTAATAGATATATAATATGTTGCATTAGTAAATGTGCATACTTAAACTTTCAACTGATTAATATTATGATCATCTAGGCTTCGTTAAATAATAAATGAATGCGCAATCTTTGACAACAAAAAATAAAAAGAGAGAGATTTATGTGATATGACTCATTATTCTATTATCACTTCGTAGTTCTTTTTTGGCGATCATTCAGGTAAAACAACACCGCCGCACTAAAATCATAATAATGATCGTGGACTTTCTTATCATGCCATATTTCATACAAAATATAACAAGTCAGTGTCCTGTAAAGCCCAAGGTCGAAAATTAAGATCTTTTCACTAAGAAAGATGGCAACAGTTCGATGTAGCTAATGTTTGTTGTTTTAATTTCTTTGTATGGCCCTGAAAAGAGTCGCCAAACGCAAGGTAGATAAAATCATTAGTTGAGTGACTCAATTTTCTCCCTATGGTCATTAAAACCAGTCTCCATATTGCAGGTAGCATCTGCTGCCGGGTAGAATAATTTATGCGGTTATTCCTGTTTAATTAAATTTGAACCCTTATTTAGTTTTGTTTCTCCAGCATGTATATTTATCATCTGATGTCGAGAATCAAATGAAACAGCAAGTTATTAGGTTTAAGTCACTATACACACATAATGATAAAGAAAAAGTTAAAAGAAGTCATCTCTTCTAATTAGCTAAACTTGATTTTACAAAGGAAGCTATTTTCTATAAAGCCTGTTTTCCCCTAAACTTAAATGTAGAAAAAACAGCGTTCACATTTTCTATTAAATAAAAAAAAGATCAAAAATAATCTTCAAATTACAAATAACTTACAAATTATAGATAGCATAAGTTAATTTCTTTTATTGATATTACCTATTTTATTAAAATAATATATAGGATATTTCAAAATGAGAGAAAGAAACAATTTTTTCAGCAAAGAGTTCTATTAAATAAAATTTTTTTGAATGCCTTTCTGATTTTTAGCACTTAAATTTCTGTTAAATACAATATGCAAAAATGAAGTAATTTTCATGGTTTTAAAATTTTATCGAAATATGCTAATCACTAAAAAAAGATGATAATTGAAGCTACGACATTAGCCACTTTTACTGAACATACCTGAAATAATTTATTCCTTCATTATTCACAAAAATATTGCAAGTAACTTTTAAATATCTAAAATTTAAATTTTCTTCAAATAAAAAAAAAACGTTTTTTCCGTTTTGGTGATACTGCATAATTTTAGTTTCTCTTTGTTGTTGATAATGTTGCATTTAAATCTCTAAGATGCTTAATTCAAATCCTTATAAAATTCAAGCTTAAGATAAGAATTTATTTACTATATAATACGAAACATCATTGCTGAAAAATTTAAATAAAAAATTGCATATAAACAGGAAAGTAACTCAAATCAAAAAAGGCTACAGTCATTTTATTTTGGTGGGGTTTACATTTAAACGTACCTATGAGCCTACACGGCAATTAAAGCATAGTCAACTAACGTAAAAAAGAAAAGAAAATATATTTCCCTTAAAATTTATGATTATTATACTCCACATTCATTGTCATTAATAGAATTAAGATGAGAATTTTTTTTACTATCATGGAAATTTATATTTGAATTCAGTAATACAACATGCAGGGATTGGCAATCTATTTTGATTCATTTCCTTTTTTCATTGTTGCCATTGTTTCCTTCTCCTTTTCAAACACTTAAAACATATCTATACTAGTTTCATTCATGTTTTGATTTCTTAAGGTGTACAACACAAAAACATAGAAAATTATTATACATATACTAATGTCTTCATGTTTTTTTTTTTATATAAACAAATTATTTAATCAAAATATATCAATATTTCAATTATTAGAGAAAGCAAACCAGCTTCTTAGTCAATTTTTGTTTGGGGGTTGTTTTTTCTTCGCCTTTTTCTTCTCGAATACTTTCGGAGATGCTCTTGAAATTAAGATGAATAAGAGATCTTTTGAAAATAAGCCGATTACTTTCAACTTCTAATCCATTTCTTTAAATATGTTTCCTTTTGTAACATAATTGAGAAGCTTCACTCGCAAAGGTAAGTCGACGTAAATATAAATATTACTTTTTATTTTTTTGATTGTGAACTTAATCTAAAATCAAATATCCCAAGTGATTAGTTATAAAATAATTTATTATAACTCGTAGAACAATTAAACGCGTGCAAGTCCAAGATAGCAAAAGCACACGGGTGGTTTTTTAAACTATATGCAGATTTTTCTACTTTTTTTATTAATTATGTCACCATATTAACACACACAAAGCTAGACAGATTCATTATTTTATTTTTTCTATTAGAGATACAGAAGGTTTCAACTTAAATTACACACAGTGAATAATTTACTCGTAACTGAATATGGAGAAAAGGACACTTACAGAACGTAGAAAAAGTTATGCGTTATGTTTCCGCAAACGAGAATTATGATTCTGAATTTATCCAAAAAGAGTCACGTATTATATTTCATGTAATAAATTCGTATTGTATCAGTATTATTGGCGTGTTCAGCTTAGGTCCATGAAGATTTCCTTTTGACACTAATCCGAGTGGAAAATACATATTTTTATATCTTTTCCATCTTTTGTCTTTCAACACACACCTGTTGCCAACATATATTTGCTATAGTTGACCTCTTTTTGACCTCGTTCCTCTATAAGTATGTGATATTTGATTCGAAAGGTAAAATGCCAAACTAAACCGCTTACCTACTTAAAGTGAATGTGTATGTAAACACACCATACGTTTACATAAACGCACGCGCGTTTGAGTCTGGTAAATGAACTTATCTAATGTCTACAGCGCATTGCGTCTAAAAAGGGCGGAATATAGCATTGAACCAAGGTTATGTTTGTCTCTTTTTTTTCTGATCCTGTAAGTGGCATCACTTCTCTATCATACTTGAAATCACAACACGATAGTTAATAGCTCTAAAAAGCTTTGCAATTATTTTTTCTTCGTGTAAGTTTAGATAATTACGTTGGCGTGGGTAAGAATTGTTTTAAATTTAAACAGATTGTAATTTTATTATTTTTCCGTGAGGTCACTTTCAAACATAGAGAAACTGCCGTCATTTTTTCCCGTATGCATTCAAATTATGCATTTCTGGGAAATTTGACAGATATAAATGTAAGATAAGATTGATTTGCTACATTAACTAATATTATTATTCCTGAAAAGTTTTGAAAATTGAAAACATTGCTTACTAGCTGTATTTGTACTGTGTATAGAAACAAAATTATACACGTTTAAAATTAGTCAATTTTAAAAAGATCAAGTTTAAGGTTTCGAATTTTTGTAAAAACTGCATAAAAAGAGTAAGAACGAATTAAGTAATAAAATGCTTAAAAATTTTATTGTAATTATTTTTCGAGAATTTTGAAATACTGAACTTGTAAGTTTGTTCACCAAAATATTTTAATAGCCTTTAAAATGTAATGAGAGCTAGGATTAGCTAGTTCATACTATTGAAGAAAAAAACGATATTTTTTTATTTAATCGGTTGAAACTTTGAAAGATCTAATTTTATTTAAGTTCTGATATTTTTAGAAGTGAAGGAAAAAAACTGTCAGAGATAAACAAGTTCTTTTTTATGAACAGTTATATTAGTTTCCTCATCACTTAAATTTTGTATAAATTATTACGTAAGAGAATTATTGTGCTTATATTTATACAATTTGAATCAGAATCAATTATTGAAAACCCCGAACAGAAAAAGGTCTACGTTTCGCTTTCTTCACGTCATTATACCAATCCAATTGTATTCATTTCATTCGCATAATTAACAATTCATTATCTATTTTATCAAACCAATTTCTAAATAAGGAAAGTGATAGTTATAATTAATAGAAACAGTAGAACTTTCAAACATAGAATTGGAGCACTTCGCATATGCAACAGCTATTTGAAATCATGCCACCACCTGCTACGAAAACACAATTGTGATTGGGTGATAAGAAAAAGAGAAAAATCCACAGAACATTTCGGAAGCTTTATTGTCAATACGGCAGAACTTCCAGAATGTGCCTTTCATTAAAATCCTTATTCAACGCGAAACAATACGCTCAGGTGACGTGCGAAAGAAAAGTATGGACCCACTAATTCAACCCTCTGTTTTCTTAAACCTTTGATCTCGGCCTTTTCATTTGATCTTAGAGGGAATTAGAATTTTAATTCTTGAGTTATGAAACCGCTGACATATTTTTTTTCATCCACACAATAGCAAGTGCAGTAGTAATTATAGACGTCATCATGACTTTAATGTCTGGTGATTTGCATGAAATTTAAAAAATAAGGAAATATGCCTATTGAAATATAAATAAAAGTTCGTTTCATTTTATCTGCTCATATTGTTTCGCACTAGCTTTATTTATAATTGTTTTAAATTAAAATGGTTGGGTTAAATTACTTTATAGCTTCTTAATTCTATACTTAAAAAATGTGATTAATGATAAACTGTATTTGCTGTTACTCCGTAGTTAGAATTTTGCCCAAAGATCTTTCTAAAGTAAATTTGTGAGGCTTTGCGTACACCAGTATTCTAGAGATACTGTATTTAAATATTTTTTGCGATTTAGCAAGATGACGTGTTTTCTGTGTGGTTTAGCTATAAGATGACGCGATCGAGATAAGAATAGACAACTAGTAAAGAGAACTTATTTTCCGCATAAAATTTTTATAAAACCTTTTTTTTTTCAGCAATAAAATATTTTTGAAGCACATTCAATGATTATCCTAAAAATAATATGTTATTTAAAATATTTTTTGTATTGATATCTTTTAAATATTGGAAGTATTACGAAAGTATTTACATTAGTTTTTAAAATACACTAAGATTTGCGTAAATTTAATAGAAAGACAATTTTGCAAAAATTATTATTTTTCTAAAAAATTTTAGGTGCTTTACAAAGTGAATATTTTGGACTGAAAAATGATNTATATATATATAAATTAGTTGATTTAAATCAATGATTTTTTTAAAAAAATCATTTGATTTTAATCATGATTTAAATCGTGATTTAAATCAAGCTGATTTAAATCAACGAACACTAATTTTCCGCATAAAATTTTTATAAAACCTATTTTTTTTCATCAATAAAATATTTTTGAAGCACATCCAATGATTATCCTAAAAATAATATGTTATTTAAAATATTTTTTGTATTGATATTTTTTAAATATTGGAAGTATTACGAAAGTATTTATATTAGTTTTTAAAATACACTAAGATTTGAGTAAATTTAATAGAAAGACAATTTTGCAAAAATTATTATTCTTTCGAAAAAATTCTAGGTGCTTTACAAAGTGAATATTTTGTACTGAAAAATGATTCTCTAGCAAAAAACAAGTTTAAAGAGAAATAAGTCACAGAATTTTTTATGTAAGTTAATATGTTAATATGTAAGTCAATCCATGAGTGGCTGAAAACTATCAAGGCATTGTTTCTTATAATGAAAAACCTTTCGTAAAAAAAAATAGCAAACACAATTGACAAAAATCATATTACACTTATTTTTAAAATAGATGTTAAAACCAAAATAAATGTAAATATCTTCAACAAAAAAAAACAAAAAAAATTCTTCCGAGCAAAAAGAATGAAAAGACTTATAGCACTTTTTTCGTATTTTTAGATATTTTTTAAAATTCTAAATTACATTTTAAACTATGATTTCAATGTCCCAAATTGTTTTCAACAATGAAAGGGACCTAGATTATAACCTTGGCTATACAAACTTAAGTCAGTGTTACCTTTGCATAGCAAAAATCATTCGTAGTCTAACATTATTCGAATGATATCTAAAATTATTTTAATCATTAAAAGCATACTCAGAATACGTAAGACTGCGAATTTAACGTGTGCTTGGCTATACGCTTTTTTTTTAATGAAACAAATTAACGCAGTTCAAAGAAAGTAATCTAACATTTTTATTAACTTATTAACCGCCAAAAATCTCGTTCTCTCCTTTTAATTTTTTCCAAACGATAAAAAATGGCAACTCTATTATTTCATTTTTTCTCGATTTATTCCAAGATGAAACAAAGACATCCGAGATCATCAAAATGTATCAATAATAATAATAAGTAATATTTTTATTTAAGGTTATATACTTTTAAAAGTACAACATTTACAACACTATTGACATAAGATAAAATGGTGACAACATTAGAGGAAGAAACATGCATGGATTCCTAACTATGTGTTATTTTATAGGGAAGAAGATGATCAACGATGCACAAACACGTTAGCTATGACATCAGCGCTAGCTGACAATTTATAAATAAGATGGTTTGTTAAAGTCGAGCTAAGTTTCTTCACATAAATTAAAATGTTAATTAACCTGAAAGTAATCAAATAAAACGTCGTATCTGACCTCGAATTTGTTAATATATAATTCTTTCCTCGTCTACGTCTTTACTTAACTTAAATTTAACATTTGTTTAGGTACTTTATTGTAACTGTGATATATTTTTGCTTTGTGTATTTGGAAACTTCGATGCATAATTAGTTTGTCACTGTTTTACATGGCTTCGTGCCTGTCTTTGTGTTACGTAAGAATTATATAGTGAAAGAATTAAACTCTTAGTGAAAGAATATAGAATGTGTCACTTAAGAGAATTGATACTTGACGAGCTTTGTTTAACTCGAAATAGAATTAAAATAACAGTTGCTAATACACGTTTCAACAACCAATCAGAATCGAGATACCCACACTACTTTACTTGCAGTTAAATTTATAGAAGGTAAGAGTGTTTCACTTTTCAGATAAAGCAAGCGCATCAAGATTTTAACTAAACTTTTAATGCATTTTTATTTTTAAAACATTTGATTTATACAGTCACAAATAATCCATTAAATATTCTTTCTTTTTTTTCTCTCAGATGTTATGCACTTAAGACTTTTATTAAAAGCTGGTACTTGTTTGGACTTATATTCCCCCATTCAAGTCCTAATATACAGGTTCGGGTTATCGTATTCTTCGTTACTTTAAACACTTGAAACTCGATAACCAGGACTACTGAAATGTAAACTTTCAAGTGATTCCTACCTAAACTTTCATCCCACGACCAAAAAGCGAAAGACTCTTAGATTAAGATTTACCCTACATTTCCCAAAATTTTGCCTCCCTTTTTTTTTCATCCATTCTCGCAATAAAAATTGTTTCTTGTACGTAGCAATAAGGATTTGGAAATTAAATAATCAAATAAAAAACTTTTAATTATTAAATGAAACAATAAGAATTGTTTTAATTTTTTGTCAACGCCTAATTAAGAAAAACTATACCCAGGATTTTTTTCAATCAATTTTGTTTTATTTAAGCATTTTATTAATATCACTAAGTTCAAATTACTAAGGAGAAGATCCAGTAAATTAAAATTAAGTAACAATTGGTAAAATATCAATTAATATCGTTTTTATAGTTACAACGATTCTAAACAATTCCAATAACATTTTATTTGTAAGAATTATTTCAATATTTTTCGAAAAATATTTTAATATTTTTATAAATCATGTTAATTAGAAATTTTATAATTAATATCCATAAATTAAACGTATATCAGCATAATTTTCCGTACAATGCAAATATTTTTCATCAAAATTTAATTTTATAGCACATATTTACAAATATTCAGTTAGATAACCATATTATTAATTAATTTTTTAATCCAAAAAAAAATAATAAGTTCCTCGAATTTTTGCTTTCTTTTAATTTTAAATACTAATGCAAAATCTCGAACATGACAACTAACAGCATCCTAATCAATGCAAATTTTATCACAAACTAGTAAAATATAAAGCAAAAAATAATTGAAAAATAAATAAAAAAATAAAACCAAGTATAAATATATAAATTTATAATAAATCACTAAAAATATATAATTGGACATTAGTCAGAAACTTCGCAGTTAAAAATTAACTTATTACAATTTAGCAACAATTAAAAATATTTACGAGTGTATTTTATAAAGCTGTTTTTAATTAATAAAACTTTACAGCTCTTTGTTTAACATTATTTATTTCCAAAAATAGACAGTAAAAGGTAAACCATAAAAAAATATTATTTTATTATTTCCGTCTTTTGTGGTTTATAATTTGTTGATCCCTTCCGAACTTATATTAGCAAAACAAAATCGACCATCAATTACATCACATTATTTTTTTTTTTAGGCGTTTAAAAATAAACTTTAAATTACGTTACATTGAGCAATTAACCCTTTGAATCAGATTTTTAATTTAATATATTTTTCATACTTTTTTTCATTACTTTGTCTTAATTTAAGTCAAAATAAGTGAAAATATTATTTATAACATTTTAATAATTTATAGTTGTGAAATATATGATGGGTCACCTGTGTAGCTTTCTGCCTTGAAAGTAAAATTTTCCAAAAAATAATTTTCAAATTTGCATTTATTTGCAATTATTTAGATCTAATAGAAACAGTAATTGATCATTAAAATTTCTTAAATTTACAAAACCAATTATTGATACATTTTTGAATATGAATTAAAAAAAATTTTTTTTTTCAAACTACTTTTTTTTAGATTTTATGTTTAGTATAAATTTAATTCTGATAATTTATCAGATTTTTTTGGGTAACTAATAGATTATTTTTAATAATTCAAAAATTCCAATAGGGTGACCCGGGGTAATTCACGATCACTCTGTTTCTGGGGTAAATAATGATCACCTAAGTTTTATTTTAAAAAAATATTTTTTTTTTAAATTTAAGGCATGGACAAGAATGCTTGTACACTTTACTAAAGTATAACTACATTTACTTAATAGTATCTTTTAAACTGCTTTCTGTATTTTCCATTTCAAAGATGAGTTTCAAAATGTCTGCAAAGATCCCCCCTCCTTCTCTTAATAATAAATATTTTGAGTAACTTTCTTTTTCTTTGATATAAAAGTAGTGTAAGCTTTTGTTTAATTGTTTCACATCTACTGTAAACATTATAATTGATTATAGGAAACTATATCAAGTGTTGCCCCCTACAGATGGGGTAATTATTGATCACTGGGGTAATTCCTGATCATTGTCATTTCTTCTTATAAATAGTATATGAAATAGCATATAAATACCTAATTGTCTTTTCTTAAATAACAGTTCATATTTATTAAGTGGAACAATTATAAAATATATTTCAACCGTCATCACAAAATTTGTTTTTAACTGTATACAAGACTGTATTCTGATTTGCACCATTTCTGGTTTGTTTTACCTTGCTTCAATCTTAATTTTATGCGTGCACATCATTAGAATAATTTTTAAGTTTATAAATTAGCCTAGTATAACTGTTAGAATAATTTTTAAGTTTATGAAGTAGCCTAGTATAAATATGATGAGAAATTATAAGCCCCTAAAAAGGATACTAAGCTTCTAGAAAACAAAATTAGTGAATTTCTTTTAATGATTGAAAATGAAAATTTCAGTGTGAGAGCTGCTGCCAGAGCTGTTGACATACCCTACTTAACTTTACACTTTCCCTTAATGAAGTTAAAAAATCCAGCAAAAGTAACACATGTGGGAACTCTCTTATATTTCAGAAGAGCATGAGAATGAGTTGGCTGATTGCCTAAAATGTATGGCACGATGCAAAGATTTTTGAAAATTTAAAGTGTTAATCGTTCTTCTTGCTTTTAAATAAATCATTTTATTAGCTGTTTAAACATATCTTTTTGGTTTATTTGTTTGATCTTGATGTCTTATTTGTTAATTACCATTATATAATTATTTTTAAACAGCCCCTTTACAATAAATACTGGTGATCAGTAATTTCCCCAGAAGTGATCAGGAATTACCCCAGAAATGATCAAGACCAGGGGTAATTCCTGATCACTAAAAATTTTAAATCTTTTAAATTCTTATTAGATTTTCAAACAAAAGAAGGTGGCATTGGACTCTTCTCATATAGCCTCAAACTTCCAGTAAATATTAAAATTCTATTTTGAATAGTTTTTTCATAAAGTAGATGTTTGCGTTTTTTGATCAGGAATTACCCCAGGCCACCCTACATATTTTTACTTGAAAAAATACATAAAAGGGACACCGTTGCCATCTGCGCCAAAGGGTTAAGGATGCCACAGCATGCTATTCAGAGGTTGTGTTATAGTCATAGAAACTGTTATTTGATTAATTAAAAAGCGAAATTATTGGTAGCAAAGTGTTTTACATAAATTAACTTTGATAAATACTGGTCGATATCTTAACTTTAATATCACTTTATATCGTCAACAAAAAAAAATATATGTATTTCAGTATATTTAATTTAATTAATTTAAATTATTTACAATGAAAATATCGAATTCGATTAGTATCGTTATAGAAAGTACTCTTGATATTGTCTCAATCAATATTTATCATCAATATTTTACAAAAACCTATTTAGTATTCTATAATTATCGTTAGAGGTATCAATCGTGACATTATCGTATTTTCGCTATTTATCGTTGTCGATAATAATCTTGTTTCAACATTGCAGTTAACTATCGTATATTTCATAGTTAAAGATGGTATTCACAAAATATCGTGAGAGAAAGTTTTAAAATGTCGATTTCGTGATATATCGCCCAATTCTAGTATTGATAATTCTAATTAAACAGGTACTGGAGCATTATTTTGTTTTTCGATCGTCACATAAAATTATGTTACATCAGACGCTATTTTTATAATTGTTGTAATAATCATTCATGTCATGACATGTTCCATACATGTTCATGTTATGTTAAGTTTTGTCTATTTTTAAACAGGGACAATTAGGAAAATGGCGCGAATATCAATATGCAGAAAAACCGCTTGTGATCTAATTTTTTAGCGTTAAATAAAATATATTACGTCAATGTTGTTTTGCCTGGACGCATAAAAATTTGCAAAAATTGAGTAAAACTGATTTTAATGACTTTCCTCTTGGTGAAAAAATATTGTTGAATTTGGGTTTTCGTTAAAGGAAAAAAAGTTTAATAAGCAGAATATTTTTTAATATTTTACCTACCAGTTCCGATCTAAAGCCTAGATAATAATTTACGATAAAATACTATAGTTAGTTAAAAATTACATCTTTGCGCTGAGACTAACTTACTTAAAATGTGACTTTTTTTAATATTTTTCTCAGTAAAAAGCTCTAAAGTACACCCAAAACCTTTTAGACTAAAAGCTATTTCTCTTTCTACAATAAAGAAATGTGAGAAAGACTTGTACTAAAAAAATGTAACACTTCAATAAACAGGAAGTAAAAAAAAAAAACTTAAAATTAACCTTAAAATATTTGTAACAAAATCACATTAACTATAAAATTCCATTTAACCTTTACAGACCGAAGTTCACGAATGCAGCCATTGAAGATGAAAGTTTCACGTGCAAGAATGAAAACGTTTCGACCATTACTTCCTTAGTTCTATGAACCTTGACAACCAGCAATCACATCAAATAATTTGTTACGAAAAGAACACGTTTCAAAAAACATTGTTCTGAAACATATTATTAGAAGAATGCTGAATCAATTAATGCCAGTTAAAGCACCAAAACAAAGACCAGAGGAGAAAGTAACGTGACAAATTGGAATAACTGTTAAACATTTATTCAAGCGTAATGGCTTTTAATAAAAATATGAGTTGCAATATTAGGAAAATAAATCGTCTTAAGCTTCTGTGATTAAAATTCGTTTTTTTATTTTCTGAAAAATCAATCGAGCGAAATTAATAAACAAATAAACGATCTCATTTTCCTTATAATCGTAATCGTATGATTATCCTTCCGCTGAAATGTACATCATGCACATCTTTTACGGTCAAGTTAATTTCAACCGTAGATAATACTAGTAATGTTTTTTTTTCTTCTTTTACAAAAAAAAAATTTAAGAAATAATATTTATACATTTAAAAGAAATAATGTAAATTTGCCTCTCAAATTTTGAATAAATAACAAAGGACGGATGAAAAATCCGTTAGAATCAAGAAATAAAATTTCTTTAAAGCTTTTCAAATTGAAGAAAAAACGATTTTTTTTTCAAACGATTTTAATAATTAAAAATGTATTCATTCTTGAGTTACATTAAGGTTATTTTATGTGTATTTCTAAAATGGGTGAGGACTTTTATTCGCTCCAAGTTTCAGTTAATTGAGTCACGATATTATAAATTGATATGATAAATTGATATTATTTGTATAAATTACCTATGCAGCACTTAATAAATGCTGTCAGTACTAGCACAACATGAGATGTGGGATTACTATTTGTGCCATTAATTATTTATCTTTCCGATATTATCTGTTCTAATTTAGTAAATTGAGTTGAATGTGGAATTTACCAGGACAAAATCCAAATAGAACGACAGCCAAGTTGTGAGAGAAAAATGTAATGATTTCAAAGAGCTCGTTACCTTCAAATTGTTCACAATCGCAAAACATTAGCATATTAAAATAAAATAAAAAATAAAATATTGCAGAAGCATCATGTTTTTGGTTATTTTGGGATCTTTTACATCAAAAATAACTTTACACATTTTTAGTACTTTCTGCAATTAAGAAAGGATTTTCAATGATAAAGAGAATTTAATATCTTACGCAAATATTGCTCACAATCCTTCTTCTTTGACAATACGTTTAAATAAATTCCTCCTCGGCGATTACATAATATTTGTGTTTCCAACCCGTTAAAAGTTTCTTAAGGAGACAGAGGCGAAAAATCTGTTAGTGAATTTCAAAATAATAACCCATAGGTAGCATCAGTGCAGAGTAACTCGTATGTTATGTTGCAGCGTTTGGTAAGAGAAATTTTTAAGGTTCTGTGGTGAGAGAAGAAAAAAGGTAATTAGTGTAAAGGGGCCTCTTTATATGCACGTGAAACAAATGGAACCTGAACCGGGAAAATTTACAGGAGAGTCCCTCTTTTAATACCGTAACCAGAGGTAACGAGAAGGTAAACTGCTCAAATGTTTTGTCTAATGTCTTTTAATACAGCGGTTAAATTTATCAAGAAAAATTGATTTATAGAATATGTATCATGAATGAAATTCTCATTATGAAAGTAGTTATTGAATATTATGAATGAAATTTTATTTATAAATAACGTCCACGTATTTCGTTGCGTGCATTCGTGACGATTTAAAAAAATCATAAGAAATAAGGGAAATGGAGAATTTTTTGTATTATTATTTTCTTTCGTATTATTATTATTTTGTATTACTTTCGTATTATTTTGTATTATTATTTTCTACAATCTCCCAAAAATGTCTTATCATGTGAAAGGTATTTACTTTGTTGCTTTTAAAAATTTAGAAAAAAATAAAACACCTAAATTCTATACAAAATTTAACGACTTTACAAAAAACTTAAGTGCTAACGAAAACGTTTAAGCATTAATAAAATAAAATAAAAAAGAAAATCATGATAAAATTGAAATTATGGCTAAGAAATTTTTGTGTAACGCAAATACAGTTAGAATAATAATAATAAGAAAAGTTTCATTTAACAAATAATGCTAATTTTACCTCCTATTATTTAAAATACAAATTTTGTAATAAAAAAAAATAAATTAAAGACATTTTTTTAAAAATAAAATAACCTTTCAAATATGAAAGGAGGCCGCAATCTGGGAAATATTTCATCAAAGGAGTGAAAAGAGCGGACAAAAAACTTTTTTTACTTATAGAGTTTTTAACCATGTCTCTGAAACAAAGAGCTCAAATTAAAATATTTTACATGCAATTATATAACTGGTTTACCCATCTAAAATTCCCTTTCATTAAAAAAAACACAATTATTTTAAATTATTGTAATATTTTTATAGCTGTCTCTTATACTCTGAGTTCTAATAAGATCGTCAACTTCCAAGAAGTCCGGCAAACAAATTGAGTTGAGATGAAATTCTCCGGAGAGAGGCCCAAGCAATCTAAAATGTGCTCGTCAGATTTACTAATTATTACGTATTATATTTCCTAACTTATTTTAACAATGATGAGAAAATCTTTTGAGATATGAGGCAAATAAGTTTTCGTGCCATTTTGAATAACAGAACCCATTAATTGAAGAAAAAAAAATGAGTCCAATAGTTCTTGCGAATTCAAAATTTAAAAAGAGCTTTAATTTATAATACAAAAAATTAGAATAATTTAATGATTAAGAAATATTTGAACTTTTTTTTATTTATTTATTTTGTGTGTGCGCACACCATGTCTCCAACATATAACTTTGAGATACTTAAAAGTGAGGAATACACGAATACAAATGCTATATACCATTTATTAGATCAAAATTAAACATGCAACAATAATAGAAGAAAGATAAAAACTATTATATTGATAAATTTACATATTTTGGATACATATTTAACTAATTGTAATTGTTAATTCTGTAAAACTATGGAGAGAATGAAGGATTTCTTTGAATTGAAGAGTTAAGGGCAATTAATTGAAAAGACACTTGTCTTTCAAAAATGAAATTTGCACAATTAATATGCTATTTGTAAAAAATGTTTTTCGTATTGTTTACAGATAGGTACTTCCACTAAATAACAGCACAGCACAAAGAAACATCCTATTCACTCATGAAAATCGTGGTTTTTCATCAAATTGTACTTAATATAAGTTGTTTTTTTATCACAATGAAAAAATGTTGCTCAATATTATGCCTCTCCTTAATTATACAAATGAAAAACACAAATTTTTCATGAAGGGTTGTAACTCCCAGAAGACGAGGTAACGTAACTGAACTTTACCTATAAAATGTGTTCATATTTAAAGAATTTGTGGTAGAGTTAATTCTGCTGCTCATAATGATAGCACTTTTAGAACTAATCTGAAAGTACGATTACATGATTCCACGAAAGTATGATCTGAAAGTACGAAAAACAATATAATTACCCCTTTATAACTGGACCACTTGTCGAAGTGGACCCTCAAATTGCCAAATAAGCGTTCAATTTACAAACTTTTTTACGTGTTTGTTTACGAAAATGTATATTAATTTTCCCTCATGCTCCAATTTTTGTGTGATTCAATCACAAGAAAAGGGGGCCCTTCAAACTAAAATAGGGAAGAATTGTAAAAAAAAAAGACAAAACTTACCTCCCAACTTGGCCTGGACGTATTGTTATCCTCAGGCCAACATAAATCTTCGGACATGCTGGAAATTGTTAACCAATTCGCACGCCGGGGATCGGACACAGATTCTGTCAACATGATGCTTTTCTTTCACTGTTTTTCAATTTTGCATCATAAAAAAATCACAGTTGGAAAAGGTGGGAAATATCGAAATAGCGGTAAAAGCCATTCAAGGTGAAACTCGCCGGGCGATGCACCTTCTTTGAAAAAGACCTAATCGTTCCTTCCAATGAAGCGTTTGGTTATGTTTTGGTTGTCCCTGTCCGCAACATTTCGAAGTTGACAGGTGCTCTTCACAGGGTTGCCGAGTCGAAATGTTCGCCAAGTCTGTGTAGCCAAGCGATGAGAGAAGATTTTGTAACTAAAGAGAATTTATTTACAGTCAATATGTAATACAAAAAATGAAATCACGCGTGTGGCTAAAACATGTTTGTTATAGTACACATTTTGGCTGTTACGCTATCTTCAGAGAGATAAACTTTAATGTTTGCGCTTTTCGTAAAATTTTATGTTTTTGCGTCAAAAATAATATTATTACTTCCTTATTGTTTTTAATTTTATGTCCTTTTTATAATTGAAATTATCTGAAATTATTTATTTATAATGAATTTTTCTTGCAGTAACAATTCAATTTTACTAATCATTAATTACATGAAGACTATCAATTTAATTAAAAAAATCTATTTAAAAAAATATACGTTTAATTTTCTAAAATAAAATAAATAATAATAAATGTAAAATAATAATAATATAAAAAATAATAATAAATGTAAATATTAAATTGGAACAATATTTATTAATAACGATTAATAGCTAAATATACATTAATTATATTATTAAATTAATTATATTATTAAATTAATTATATTATTAAATTAATTATATTATTAAATTATTAAATTAATTATACTATTTAAATTAATTATAAATTTATCAATTATATATATAAATGATAAAAAATAAGGATTAATAAATATTTTATTAACGATAATCATTGCTGAAAATTTCATTGAATATTTAGTAGATCGAAAGAAATTATAAAAGATTTTATTTTACGTGCAAAATGTAAAAAAATATTTTAAGTGTGTACAGTTAAACCTCAAGGGTGCAGCCACTCTCCGTTCTACAGCAAAATGGTTGATGGAGGTTGGTCGTATTTAGAGGTTACCTCCATTGACTGCAAAATTGCTATCGAAGGTACATGATTCAGGTTTAAATGGTCACTCCCAAAGGTTTCTTTCAACCTATTTCAAGTCTATGGAAAAAATTCCATGCCTCCCAAAATTAGGAAGAAAAAAAAATCCAAAAATCAAAAATCCATGTTTAGCAAAAAGTCCAAAGGAATTTTCTAAACATTGTCTTTTGTCATTAATATTTTACCATTACCTAAAATTTCCAATGCGAGCAAGCACACACACACACCAAATTACAACAATTCTTATGAAATTGAAATGTTTCATGTAAAAATTAGGATTCGTTTTTTTAATATAGTTGAATAAAAATGATTCCTCTTTAATTTTAAGAGGGTGAGACAAAAATATTACCATGCATTTAATTATCTCACCTAATATTGTCTGGCAAAATAAAAAAATAAATAAAAATAATTCACTAAAGTACGAATCTATTAGGTACTTCCATGTTCGTTATTCTCTGGCTAGAGAGAGAGGGGGGGGAGGAAAGTATGCAACCTTCAATAATTCAAGATTTCTTAAAAATCCTCCCTCTCCTATAAATCAGATAATGAAAAGAAAAATGAATCACCATAAATATAAATTCAGCTAAATTACAAACATGCTCAGAAATAAAATCAACTAATATTTTTGCAAATGGAAGAAGAAAAAAATTACAGACGGAAGAAAATCTTTTAGAAAAATTTTTTTATCTGCGAAATTTTGAGAACTGCTAAAACTGAGTGATTCAAAAAAAAAAATCCTGAACATCAGCAATGCCCTGTTTAGGTTTGATAATATCATTTATGATTTTTTAACTAATGAAGAAAAAATAATTATCTAGAAGCTGCTTCCCCCCCTTTTTTTTAAGATTTCTATGTTATTGCTATATATATTTGCTATTTTTAGGCTTCTAAATGGTTTAGAGCAGTGGTCGCCAACTTACGGCCAGAGGGTCGCATCCGGCCCGAAAAGCCTTTTTTTGTGGCCCGCAAACTAAAATATATTAGTTGTCATTTTTCTGCGGACAATTTTCGTAAAAAATCTATATGGGTTTAAAATACTTTTCTTTCGTTAAAAAAAGCATATTTTCTTCGTTTCTGTGAAATCTCACATACCAACAGTGCAAAAAAAAAAAAAAAAAAATTTCTCACGTTTTGCATCCGAGAAAATATTTATTGAAATACAAGAATAATCGTGTATGTCGCCCCTTTTTATTTCGTTTTTTTTTTTTTTTTTTTTTTTTTTTTTTTTTTTTTTTTTTTTTGTATTTTGTGAATATAATTTATCATGTGCGTATCAGAAATTTCTCGAAGTAATTCTCCGATTTAACTTTTTGAAATCATTCATTTTGGACGAAATTATTTACATTTGTAAATTTTAAAACGCATAAAGGAGGTAATGAATGTCATGTTTCATTTAAATTATTTGAATTGAATATGGCCTGAGCGGAAGAGAAAAAAAAATTATTTTCAGATGCTCGAGATTTTTTTTTCCTGCTATAATTCCTAATAAGTCGAAAAAAATGTTAATTTATCACAGAGTTAGATTTTAAAAAAAATATCTTGTCAATAAGTTTCTGATTAAGAGAAGATTCAAAATGATACGTAATTGCATTATTTGTAATGCTTGTTATTTTGTTTTATAATATTAAAGAAACTTTATATTTAAAAGCAAAATGTAATTCTTATTTTATTAAGTTTCCATTCGAATGCAAGTACACTTCCTCGGTCCCTGTTGCAGGTGCCAATGAGTGTCAGCTGCGTTACCTATCTGTTGACATTAATTGTTTAATACATAGGTGCACATTAAAGTTATGGTAACCAGAATTTTTTAATATGCAATTAAATATTTTCAAAAATCTACTTGTTATTTTAATTTATGATACAATACTTTTGTTTTGTGCAACTTGATAAAAATATGACAGTAATATTTAATGTTCCTTCAAACAAAAAAGAGTCCTACATAAAATTTTGATAAAGTTTCGGCCCGCAGTTTGATTGGTGTTTCTAATTGCTGCCCCCGGCCTTATGTAAGTTGAAAATCCCTGGTTTAGAGGACTATTTTAAGTATTTTAAAGCAGTTTTAACGTTATTAGATGCAAATAACGATCTAGGACATTTGTATTTCAAAAATAAATTCTGTAAGTTCTAATTGGTTCTGATCGCCCTTTTTGCATCATTTAAAAAATATTTTTTTCTTACATGAAATGTCATTAAATGTTTGACACTGAAATATTATGGAATGTCTGTCATATTTGATATATTCAGGTGTAGTTTTTTGCTCTTGTAATAAAGCTATAAGCATCTGACGTTATTTCACTTATAGTAACTACGCATTATTTTATGATCATGCTGCGTACATATTACATATGACTCGCAATTTAGTGCAGTTGGAAGAAAAGACGTCTTTCGAAAGAAAATTTCCTAACTTGGTGATAATAAGCTTATTTTAATTCCCATCTATTTTTTTCTCCTTGAATGGCTTGTTGTATAATGTGTTTTCTTTTTTTTTTTTTAGTCGTTGATTCAGGTGTCTGCAAGAATGTAACTTATTTGTACCTTTATAAGCTCGTTGCTTAACTTATTTAACACCTCCACATCGTGGTGGCAGACTAAATTTAGTTTGCTCGATGCAGGCGAGAATGTGATACAAGCACGTAGCTTGGGTCTCGAAATGTCAACTTTAGCATAAGCAAATTAAGGAAAATCCATCTCATGATTAACTTAATATTTATAATTTTTACATTAAAACCATACATTTAAGTAGTATACAAATCAATGACCTGCAATGAAAAACTTTAAAAATAAAAATTTGGTGGCAATTTCAAATTTTAATTGCATGGGAAAATGTAATTACTGTTTGTTCACTTAGCCACTTTAAAAAGAAACATAATGTAAATATTTGATTTTTTCCTTGTTGTTGTTACCGTCGGCCAATAAGGCAGAGGGAGTGCGATTGTTCTTGTTTTCCAGTGGTGCCACCTATGGCCAAGAATTTGACTTCTGCCACACCCATACGTCACATCCGCTTATAGGGCGCGGACCCATTCATACATCCATACATTCATCCACACATAGTAATTTTGACCTGAACCAGAACACGATCAATCTCCAATTCAATACACTCAGAGGTATTGATTTGTTATGGGAACATGGAGGACTTTGTGACCCCAGCAGATTTAATGTGCACCAGTCACTATTTACTGCACGAGGAGTCTCACGAACGTGAGTACAGCGCCCTGCCAACCAGGCTTTCCGATCTGATTTTTTCCCTACAAATCAATAATTAATAAAAAAAAAATGAAGGAAAATATTTTAAATACTAGGTAGCTGAAAATTTAATACATATTTTTATATTAGAAGTTATGTAGTTATATATTAAGAAAAGTATCTATTCGGAGACATCCGGTGCCTTTTCTTCACACACAGTATGTCGGTATGCATAGGTGTGAGTATGAAAAAAAAAATATTTTTCGAAAAAAAGAACGTTTTTTTTTCTTCTGAAAATGGTTTGTTTATTTTAAGTTAAAAAAAAAAAAAACTTGCATTTTATGCTATGAATTTATACATTTTTCAACAAATCCCCTCTTAAAAGATAACTGTTATAAAAAAAAAGATATTAAAGAAAAAACATTAAATTTAATAGTAAATTTTCTGCATTTCACAAAGAATTAAAAGCTTTTGTTTCGGCAATATTTAGAAACTCGTCTTGTAGGACTCAGGACCGTTTCAATTCGAAGGACACTTCGTTAAACAATGGTTAGTTTATTTTTTAAGTTTTTATATCATGTTTATCAGTTTCTAGAAAAAAAGGGAAGATGTCTTACTTGATAACAAGGAATTAATCTAACTAAAATGCTATTTTACTCGGTTTTTAAAATTATTTTTTTAGTTTTATTCCTTCCATTTATACACTCCATAGAAGTAAATATAAAAATCTTTTCTTCTATGAATTATATTCCATTTAATTTTTAAGCTCAGATAGACTGAAAAAACTGGTGAGAGTTTCGCCAGTAAAACCAACAAAATGTGAATCGTTATTCGTTTTTGCGTCTATTTTTTCTCGCCAATCATGGTAACCCAACCGGGCAGGTTGGCGCCCAAGTTATAAGTTATAGGTAGGGTGAAGGGAGAGAGCGGCGTCTACATACCTGTAAGTTCATGTGGGGTTTATTTTACTCCATTAGGTTTCATTCATCAACCACCTATCTGTCTTCTACCTACAGTTGGCCTGCTTTTTCTCCCCTACTCTCCGCCCATATTCCCCACGCACCGGCGATCAAAAAGAATCTGATGAATGATGATAAAAAATGTTGTAGAATTTGTTTTTCTCTTTGTACACAAATACAACTCTTTTTTTCCCCCAGCATTCAGATAATTTATTTAAATTAAGAAGCGTACAAATAGATTAGTTTAACTTTAGAACAGCGATTCTCAATTCTTTTTGGCTGCGGAACCCTAAATAATCAACCTTCTTTTGGCGGAACCCCGTCTTTATAAATAAAGATTAAGGTAATGGTGAACGTTATAATCTATAAAAGACTATGTTTAAAATATTTAATTAGAACATGAAGATTTTTCATCGTTTTGTGATTAATAATCATAAATTAGGTTTTATGCCCGACAATTAAATTTGCAGTCCTCGTGCTATATCTAGTCTATTTATGAATTTGTTTCTGGTTTGTTATATAGGGGAGAGTCGGGTAGCCCCGCTCACTTAAGGAGTATTGCTTATATTTCTGTATAATACTGAATAATAATCAACATTTTTGTATGTTTCTATTATTTTATCATCTAATTAAATAATGCAAAAAGAATAAACCAAAAAAAGAATAGTTAAACTTAAAAAAATAGAAATTTAAAAAAACATGTTTTTCAGCTCTTTTCAAAATGTGTCGGGTAGCCCCGCCCAGTTACAAAAA